>NC_056730.1:201532277-201689777 GCF_019279795.1 Protopterus annectens
TAACAGTTGTGTGCATGGAAAACCCACTACCCTTAACATGCCTAGGTTATTGGTGAGCCACAGCAAGACATGTCCAAACTCACCAGCATCAGACAGGTGTTCCCCAGCTAGACCAGAGGACCCCATGTAGTTATGAGGAAGAGGTATTTTCAGCACATACACACACACACACACACACACACACACACATGTGGCATTGGTGCAAGATAATATCTGCATTTCTGAACATGTGCAGTACAAGCTGTGATACCACCCAATTTGCTGCCATCAACAATAGCTGCGCACTTGTGTGCATTACAAAACCCCACCCACAAATGCAGTTTAACCTGATGTATGTGTCCAGAGACAGCAAGGATGCCACTATGAATGATACAGTATTGAAGTTATGTCCACTGGGTCCTTACCTGGATGCTCCTCTCCTGTTGATTGTGTGCCACCCACCTCCACAACATATGTTTATATATTTTTTTGGGATTCGGTGGCTGCCCCAAGGTTGGCGAGGAACTTCTCTGTGGCTGTCAGTTGGGTTTGCATAGCAGGACCCACACCTGTGCCTGCATGGTCCCTGGCCAAAGCTGCAGCCATTTGCCGGACATTATGGATGAGGTCAGTTGCCTGATGTTGGACCTGCACATATATATGGTTGTGTTGCCCGACATTGTTGACTGTACCTGCCAGGTCTACCCACAAGACAGTCCATTGTTGTATTTCCTGTCAACACCTTCCCAACATGATCCTGTGATGGAGTGGCAGGGCATCAAGTATGGCTGCAGTCTCAGTGTCAGAAAATGGTAGAAGGCATTGCGTAGACATAGCACCTGAAAAGCATGAACAGGGAAACACATCACAGGATGCCATACCTTGACCACCATTATTTATAGATCCTGCACATACACATTTGCTGGCAGTACCCACTGCTAACACCCACATCATTCCCCTGCCATCTATTAGTACAGTATGTGTGTGGGTAGTGTCACCATACTGGCATTACAGCATGCATTGCACTCCTAATCCTGATGTTTCATGCTCCCTCCAATGGGGACCATTAATGTGCAAAATCCTACATTCATCATTCACATCATATGGCACATGCAGCACTTGGGACATCATAGAGTTTCCCTACCAGGGCATACCAGGCAATCAGACATCTACCATACACCTATAGGCTATAAGGCCAACCCTCTACTCAGAATCATAAATACCCCTCAGGAGTTAACTAACTCTGGCATGTCAGGCAATCACAGAATCCATATTGCTGGGACTGCTGCATGAGTTCAAGTCATGCTACCCTTTGTTAAAACACACACACACACACACACACACACACACACACACACACACACACACACACACACACACACACACACACACACACACACACACACACACACACACACACACACACACACACACACACACACACACACACACACACACACACACACACACAGAGTGACCTGGACTGGCCTTTTTTGGCAGCTTGGATGTGTGTCACAGACAATCACCTTGTGGTGGAATGGGCAGTCTGTCTACATCAGGCAGGGTAGCTAACTACACATTTGCAGGTGTAACCTGGACAACTGGATGGTAATGGCACATACACCCTAGGGATACCACCTTTACATTTTGTTTATAATAAGGTTTCATGCTGGCAATGTTGTGCTCATGACTTTGCCTAAAAAAGGCACTATGGGGCAGGCAAGTGCATTTGCCAATGGCCTAAAGCCCAGAGGAGGCAGATGAAGGCCATTTCTGGCAAAGCCTTGCAGTCTGTCAATCATGTACTGTCTTGTAACTGAGGCAGCAAGGAGTCTAGGTTCTTAATGTGATTGCATTTCTCACATATTGTGTTCCTAGGTGGTAGTAGTATAGAGTTGTCTGTGTACATAAGACAGTTGCTACACTGTGTCAGGATGCACATATCAACCAGATTAGCATGAGAAGGCACAGGAAATTGTCCTTCCATGGTTATCAGCATCTGTGGAAGAGAGGTCAGGGATAGTAGAGTGGGTACTAACTGAGGATAGCACCTATATGTGTGAGTATAGCTGGATAACATCAGTACAGTACCTGCATGCAAGTGCCTCACTCACACAGAAGTGCTGGTAAGGGAAAGAAATGCAACTGAGATACCTCTCAAAGGATTATTTCTGCACACAAGCACACAAGCACAAAGCCATGCACATGCTGGGTTTAAATACCACAACAACAAAGGTAAAATAGGAACACTGGGAGTGACCAATCGACCCTTGTCTCTGAGCTCTTAGCTCAACATCCTACGGCAGACCAGTGCCAACCACTTCATTTACTCCCAGTAAGTGCAGGCAGGCCATGGCCAACACAGGATGGCACAGCAGAAAATACAGAATTCACACAAACAGATGTGAATGCAGCAAAACCTGTAATCAGACTATGCTAATAATAGTTAAACTCTTTTAAGGTCACTGTAACACAGGTGAACAGATACACACTTTCATATGACAATAGCAAACAAGAGCGAAGAAATTAAACAGATTAACCAGTTAACCAATACTAAAGCTTAGGACATAGACCTGTTCCAGCAATCTTCATTCACACAACCTCTAACTGCACACTTCTGACACTAGGTTGCATGGGAACCCTATCCAAATAAGATGGGCTCAATTAGTGCTCAGGTTATACAAAGAAAGCTATATTCAGGAGGTCAGAATGTAGGTGTATGCTACAGCAAACAAGCTGTACCAATGTCAGAAAACAACAATTCAAATAAGCTGTCACAAGGATCCTTCAACCAGCAATTTATCGCTCAGGAGGGCATAATCTACCCTTCCCTCCCCTTTTCCTGGCCTGTGAGGAGGAGATAATTGAGGTGTGAGAGATACAGCATCACAGGGGCTAGGTGGAAATATTGTCCACTGTTTGGATTAATGTATGTCCACAGTTTTGCATGCTATGTCTGCATAGCTGTCAACTTCTTAGCACAAGAAATGTGTAGAAAGCCCAACAACATATGGGGACAAAGTCCCAAAATTAGAGACAGATTTTAAGTATTGCTGTGATACAGTTAGAAACTTGCTAGAGTGTTTGGACATACATTTTCTGAGGGAGTTGTGGTCTAAAACTGATTTGTATATCACATACCTCTCAACTGTCCAGTTTTTCACAAAATGTCCAGAATTGTGGCTCTTATTTTTGGTCTATTCCTCATAATGTTTATGTTTGTTTGGCAAATCACTAGGATGATCTGGGAATTGAAGTCACTAAATAATGACATCCATTTGTGTTTGAAAATGTATGTTAAAACAAACCATGTTACTCTAGCAACATGTTAAGTTTATAACACTAATATTTAAAATATGTCCCTATGTTTGGGCCTTTGTCCCCCATTTTGCCAGGCTTTGTCCAGATTTCTTGCAGTAAGAGGTTGAGAGGTATGGCATATCATTATGTAGTGACTTCATTTCTGATATCATCCTAGTGCTTTAGCAGAATCCCAGAAATGTTATGAGGAACAGGCCATAAACATGAGCCCAAAACCTGGACATTTTGTGGAAATCTGTGCATTTGAGAGTTATGTATGTCTGGCTATTGTTAACAGACTTTCAAGACTGTGTCGCAGTGTACTGTGTAAATGTTTTTTGGGCTGAGTAGGGAGACAGGCAGATGTGAGTGTCATAGATCCTTTTCTATCTGACTGTGCATACAGCTACAGTTGCTGGTTGTCTCTTAGCTGTGTATGTTTGCAGGGGCAGCCTTAGACATATCCCTTAAAACCTCATGATTCCAAGTACACTGTGATTTGGGCCAGTATGTACAGGTGTAGTGTGTGACTGGCAATCATGGTACATTTGTTAAAAAAGATGTCATACTCCGTAGGTCAGTCGCCTTACTGGTATGTTGCTTTGACTGTAGTGCAAATGGTTCCTGTAGACAATTTCTCACTGATGTCTGTTTTTCCCTACAGTTACATACCTGTAGTGCATGATATATTTGCAAATGCATCAGCAATTCCCCAGAGCTGATTTGGTGTAGCGTTGTGTTCTTCTGACTGTAGTTCAGAAGGTGTTGGGTGAAATGCTTGGTAGCTCTGTGTTTTTCCCTAATGTTACATAACTGCACTCATACCTCTCAACTCTCCAGATTTTCACAGACTGTCCAGATGTCCTGCACTAAGAGGTTGAGAGATATGACTGCACTGCATGATATATATATATATATATATATACCTGGACATTTTGTGGAAATATGTGCATTTGAGAGTTATGTATGTCTGGCCGGGTTCCTATGAATACACCGACAGTCATAACATCGACACTCACCTCATCGACACCAAAGCATCGACTGTTCAGAACATCGACATTTCAGGTAAGCAATCTTCCCCCTTACAGGACCCATGGTAGCACTTGTTTCTCTATTACGACGTTAAGGACAACGCAAATTGTAAACAATCACGTAAACCTTACGCGTTGCAACAGGGAAACAAGTGTTACCATGGGTCCTGTAAGGGGCAAGATCGCTTACCTGGAATGTTGATGTTCTGAACAGTTGATGCTTTGGTGTCGATGAGGTGAGTGTTGATGTTATGACTGTCGGTGTAGTCATAGGAACCCGTCTGGCCATACGACACCAAACAACTCCGGTGCACGATACAATATCATCTGATGCTCAGAAAGTCAAAAGTATAAAGAGCTCTAAAATATTCCAGCACTCAGTGCATAAAACAGCCAGGTAAGCAAAAGGAGAATTTATTTCAAGCACAGTCTGCAGCACAGACCGGTTACGCACAAAAGCGTCATCAGTGTGTGACTTTGTGTGAAACCGGTCTGTGCTGCAGACTGTGCTTGAAATACATTCTCCTTTTGCTTACCTGGCTGTTTTTATGTACTGAATGCTGGAATATTTTGGAGTTATATATGTATATATATATATATATATATATATATATATATATATATATATATATATATATATACATACATATATAGATTTTTTCCTAATGTTAGATGACCATACTGCATAATATATTTACTGAAGCACTGTTAATTCTCACAGCTCATTTGGTGTAGTAGTATGTTGCTGTGACTGTAGTGCATAGGGTCCTGGGTTGGAGACTTAGCAATAATGACTTTCTTTTTCCCTAATGTTAAATAACCGTAATGCATGATGTATTTACAAAAGCATTAGCAACTCTCACAGCTCATTTCGTGTAATGATATATTGCTGTGGCTGTAGTGCACAGGGTCCTGGGTTTTAAACCCAACAGGGCTGGTTATTTTGTTGCAGGGCAGAGCAGAGGCTGATTGAGACAGAGTGATTAAAGCAGTTTTAAGTGGATTTGCACATGTTTGCGTGGTGCTAAGTGGTGCCAAGAGGTGTTTAGTTCTTTTTGGCTTAGTTTAGCACCACCTATTCCCCGCTTAAACCTGTGCTAATTTCAAAAAAAGAAAAACGGGTGATAGGAAAATGGTGAAATGGGGCAAGCAGGGGGGAAAACAATGTGAAAGGCAGCTAGGTATGTGCATGATGGCTGTAGGAAAGGACCATAGCTCTCATTTCCTTTGCAGCAACAGCTGTGAGTGATGTGTACAATTTGGAATTTAGAACCTCACACCACACAGCAAGGGTTGTGGGTGACATACATTGGTTGAGTAATTCAAGAGTAAATTGATTGACATCAGTGTTCATGGGGGCAAAATGGAGAGCTATGTATGTGACATGATTTTTTTTTTTGGGGGGGTGGGATGCCCGCTTTTCTTTTTTTAAGATGAGAATGAGATGTTGGGGAAAGATTGTAGGTACATTTGGGGAGGTAAGTTGGGTAGGAGAGGTTGCTTTTGCAGACAGACAAGACAGCAAACAGAGGCAGTGTATATAACACATGAGGGGGGTAAACACCTTGGATGGAGCGGGTGGTTGGGAATCAGAGGCCCATGTGCTCCCTGATGGAAACAGTGGGACTGATGTCTCCACCTATGGGCAGTCACCACTGCACCTTCACTGCTGTGAATGTGGCTGTGCTGGGGGCTGGACAACAGGGGCAGGCTGCCCCTCGAGGTGCACCAGTTTGCCCTTGATCCAGCTCAGACATCCATCTGAGTCTGTCTGGATGAGCCTGCACACCATACCTTGGAACTTTCTGTGGGTGCCAGGTTCCTCTCTGCTCCCATGCCTGAGGGAGGGATGGGACCCATCTCCTGAGGTAGTTCTACCTGAAGGTGGTGCAGGACCAGCAGAGGAGGAAGTTCCAGGTTGGGTCCAGGACATCCTGGGGCCTGGTGCCATGGCCTGGTGAGGCAGGACAGGCAGATCCACTGGGATCTGCCTTCCCAAACATGCTATGGTGTTGAGGTTTTGCAAAATATATTGGCTAGTCATGAACAAAACATTTCAAACTTAGTTGTAACAGCATGCATGGGTAGTTCAATTAACCCAGAACAATAGAAGTGAAACAATTGCATAGCAAACAGAACATATGCATAAATGGAATAACAGTCAGCATTGTAACAGCTAAATTTATGGCAACAGGCCACCAACAATGGTATTTGAACAAGGTATGTTAATATGCAACCAATTAAATATATGAACAATAATAGAACACAAGTCCCAACATTAGGTTTTGAGAAAAACATACCCGTAGTATATGAATAATAATTATTGATGCAGATAAGGGTTGGGGGGAGAGGAAAAATGTCCATTAACAACTGTATAGACTTCCATTTTTCACAACAGTATTGCTCAGTAGTCTACAGGTCTGCCCTCACTTTACATCTAGCTATGGCTCATAGCTTCTGTAACACATACATAACTGTTAAACTGACAACCTGAAATGGTAAGGGGCAATCTGTGATAACTCTGGGTACATGACTAGAGGGGACTCGTACATGTCAGGGTTATATATATGACAAAGAAGGTGTACCCTGCACTTATGTTGTGTAAGTGTGCTACTGGCATACTTCACCTGGATTCATATCTGTGTCGAAGGTTATTGGCAGCAGTGACTACTAGCATTGACAGCATGACACTTGAAAGTCATGTATCGGGAAGTGTGCATGGTGTATGTACCTATCCTACTGTCATTTGCAGGCATGGGGTAGGACAGTGGAACAGGTGTACAAAGTTTATTAGTATACCCTTCCTACAGCTACTACAAACATCTCTTTACCTGTAAGGCCTGTGGGAACATATCTGTTAACACTACCTGACTGCTTCTACAAATATTCAAAAATACCTGAGAGTAAATATTCGCACATCTTAATAGAACTCCCTGGATTCAAACAGTGGTCTGAGTGTGCAAACATGAATGACAAAGCTATTTCTCATCACACTGAGCTACTTGGGAATCACTGCCTCTTATTTGACTGATTTCTGCCTAATACTCTCTTGGGTAGACAGTCAGACCTTGTAATCTAAGTGTAGTGTCACCAAAGGCTGTGGTGACAGTTGAACGTACATGCCTGAGATTCATGCATGACAAATAGTACTGTGTATTAATCCTTTGAAATAATAAGATCTGGAATGCAAATGTTAACACAAGGCAATGCTGCAGGGGACACACTATAATACATTAGACATTACTACTCAAGGTTAAGATCTTAGTGTAGGACATATTTCCTATCTCATTTATATCTTGTTTTACAGCTCCACAATCTACAGTTCTGCATAACAGCTGGTTATCAGAACAACCTCAGTTAATGCATGCTGTCAAAGCCGGAAACACTTTATATGCTCAAAATCCTGAACTATTGAATTTCAGAATCTGAAACAAATAAAGTGGAAAGGCTAAAACATCAAACACCCAGAAGCGTGGAATTCAAAATCTTGTATTTCAGAGATTTGAATTAGCAGTTCTGGTGTTGAGCTGTGTTCATGGATTGAGGTAGGTGTTTATGTTTTAAGGGTTTTGAGTAGGGGCTGTAGTGTGTGTTAGTGTGTTTTGTTACTGTGGTGTGTGTATGTGCTAGGGGGATGTAGCTTGTGTGGTGGTGTTTCATGTGTTTGTGTATGTAGTGCAACCTTGGAGTTACTATATTTAACTAGGGGGTGTACATAGGATTGGGTTGTGTATTTGTTTGTGGGGAGGAAGGTGTGTGTATGTGTATGTGTGTGGTGTGTGTGTAGTATAGAAGTCATTATTTTGAATTTCGTGCTTCTGGCTGTTTGATGTTTTAGCCTTTCCACTTTATTGGCTCGAGATTCTGAAATTCGATATTTCAGGATTTCAAGCATATAAAGTGAATCTTGTCAAAGCCATATTTGCTGTGCAGCACCTATGCACATTCTATTTCTTTAACAACATGCCAGATTAAACACAACAGTTTGTGGTATGAATCTTTATTTGAGTAACATGACACAGTGCTTTATTACAGTTGAGATTCTACATTCAGTAGGACTGCATATCCTGTAGATCAATATTCATCTGACAAACTTTATTTATTCAGTACACTCAGAGCACACTATACCTACTAGGAGTAAACAATGTATTCCTACTTATGTATTGCACTATATACTGCAAGATGGATCTGTACTCACCGGACTCTTGGTGCAGCCTCACCATTCTGTCTGCTTGGGCTTCCACATTGCTAGCCCTCTCCTCTTAAGCTGTAGGGGAAAAAACAACCATTATGCATGACTGTCTATTATATATTCAGGCTGGAATTTGGTACAGCTATGGGTGAGATACTTACAAACTACTGGGGCATTCCCATCTTGAGCATCTTGGATCCACGGGGACAAGAGCATCCTCTTTCTCTGCTGTAGGTCAGCATAGTGATGTTGTACCTATTCACCAGTTCGGGTGATTCCAGTGGCACTGGTGAGGTCACATGCCAGATGGTCTCAGGCCTCACATTTGTATTGGGGGCCCTGGAACTGGCCCTGTAGTAGTCTGTTTTCATGGTGTTGCACAAGGAGCCCAGCCATGACCCTGGACTCCAAAATGCCCCAGTGATGCACCTGAAACCATGCTCCCTCTCCAACTCCAGACATAGCTCCTGCAGTGATCAAACCACAACAGGGTCTGGATGTATTCCCACCAGTGCAGTTTAAATAAAGCCATATTCCTGCCCTTTGCCATCAATGGCCCATTTTTGAAAATGCCAAGCACAGCTCAGAGGTGTGCAAATCCGCTAAGCTGAGTTGAGCAGTGCTTAAAGGGGCAAATGCTAAACAGGGGTTAGCAGTATGCAAATCCACTTAGCTGGACTGAATGCTGCTTAGAATTATACTTCTAAGCACTGCTCAAACCGGCTAAGCACGGCTAAGCATTGCTCAGTTTTCATTTCAAAAAATATTTACAGATTGGACATTAATTATTCATTAGTGACATATTATTAGGCATATATATTTTACTTTACATGACATATCCCTATGTGCTTTGATTATATTACCTTGGCTTGTGACTGTACTGTATGGGACACGTGTTTACACGGGGGATTTCACATTATATATCCACTGACACTGCACTTTTGGACTAGCTACACTAACCTGGTGAACAAATATCAATTACTACATCATTAAAAATAACAAATAAAAGTTAACAACGCTTTCCCATATAAAAGTTGAATAGCCTCTCATGGAATTTGAACCGTTAACTACTGCATGCGAAGCCAAAACTCTAAACACCAAGCTAACTCACCATTGAAGATTTCACCTATACATTTCTATTTAACTCTTACAAGATATTTAAGCAGTGCTGAGCAAAGTGCCGTGATGTGCAAACCCACTCAGCTACGCTTAAATTTCACATATAAATGAAAAAAAAAAATTTCATCCAACCATTTTAAATAGATATATCTCAATATATAACTATTAGCATGTCAGTTGCAGGCCACATACTCTTCATGACAATCCATGATAATGTAAAACATGTCATTCTATCAACTTTCTAAGTTTGTAAGAGCAATATTTAAAAAGTACTCCTATTTTTGGACTTTCTCCTGCTTTTATTTAATGGCTTTTTCCAGATTTCTTGCTCTAAGAGGTTGAGGTGTGTGTCCGAGGACACACTTTTTACTGTAATGTGCCATACAGCACTTTGACAGTGCAGGGGGTGTGTTACAGTTCCTGCCTCAGACCCCCTGCATTGCCTTGCATTGTATTCATTTGTTTTTAGTGTCTGCGGACACCGAAAACATTTAAAAAGTGCCGTACGGCACTTTGACAGTGCAGGGGTCATGTTACGGATCTGTGAGCACTACTGAAACATGCCTCCTGCACTCATTCAGTGTTTGTGTCCACAGATCCATTTCAGCAGCATGCCTTCTGTAATATGAAAGGTGCGCTGCTGAGAGGGAGATGCGGATGCGAACACCACTCACTCCGTTTAGCAATACCACTATTCCTACACTGAGTTTATTGAATTCTAGTTATTATGTAGACCAAGAAACCTTGGGCTATTAAGAAAAAGAAGTGATTGAGGAAGTGCAAAAATATAAAGAACAAAATGTAGAAATTTGCAAAAGGTATAAGAAAGAAATATGGACACGGGAAAGAAAGGCAGATCTGATATATTTGTGCAATATTTATGCAAAGGAGAAAGCCAAATTAATCAATACAAAAAGCAGCTTAAAAGATATTCAAGAGAAATACAAGCAAAAGCAACCAGATATGGAAAATTTTACAAAACAAAAAAAAGAGATCACAAAGGAGGATTATATAACATAATATTAATAAAGAGGAAGTTCAAAAATAAAAGCAGAAGTTGTGGAATACCTGTTAAGCAAAGGATTTAGTGTAGAATGTCAAACACAAGTTATATCACAGATTGATTGAACAGTGAGTTCCCCATGTAAGGGGAAACAGTAGGAGCAGGAGACATCTGAAGAGCAAATATGGACATGAGAAAGAAAAAATAGATTTAATATGGTGCAATATTTATGCAAAGGAGAAAGCAAAATTTATCAATACAAAAAGAGCAGCACCAATGATATTTGGAGAGAAATAAAGGCAAAGGCATCTGGATATGGAAAATGTAACAATACAAAATATAAGAAAACAAAGAGGGAAAGTAGAAAGATGGATTATTAATGAAGAAGTTAAAGAAATAGAAACTGTTGTTATGGATTACCTGCAAAGTGAAGGATTTAGTGTAGAAAATCTAACTTTGATAACACCACAGTAGAACAGAATAATGAATCCACAAATTAAGGAGAAACCAGTGTTGTAGGAAACATCTGATTAGTTGCCATATGAAGACACTGTGGAGTCTTCAGAAGGAAATCAGTATAAAAGTTCATTCGGAGTTGCACAGCAAGGGAAGGAACAGAAACTGTGGCAATTCTGATGCAGTCAGTGCTGTGGAGTGATAGGTCAGTGAGTTCCCATATGAAAGAGCAATGGATGACACAGGATGAGACTGAAAAAAAATATGACATCAAAAGATGCTTTAGAACTTTATGTAGAATGCTCACCGGAAATGGAGACCAAAGAACATGCCCTCAGTTTAGAAGAAAATGATTTAAGGGAATAGTTGCTTGATTTAATAGAGATAGACAGACATATTAAGATCAAGGAAAGAAATGAAATCAGTTGGGTCAGATTCAAGATTTCATCACTCAGTATCACACTGTCAGCAAAGGCAGTACATAGGAGTAGCTGATGTGTACCTCCAGTACTTGCAGAAACAGGTCAGCAGTTCAAAAGCAAGGAGATTAAGGATTTGCTAAACTCTGATTTTATTAGATAACTTCAGGCAAGGAAAATAGCATGATCAGTCAACTTTAAATAAGTAAAGTACATGTTATGAAAAGGTTATGTATGTTAATGATGATAATGCCGATTCATTCTTAGGAAAAGATTCACTTATACGGTTAAGTTGGTTTTGGTCAGTGCAAGACAAGTAACCAAATGCAGTCTCCAGTTCATTTGAGCTACAGTTACAACAGGGCTAAGAATGAAACAAAATGGAAAAAGACAAAAGACAATTTTATATCACTCATTATGGTCATATATAAGGGGAGAATCTTTGGAAAATGTGAACATATTTAATAAAGCCGCTTAGCACACACACACACACACACACACACACACACACACACACACACACACACACACACACACACGCACACACGCACACACAAGAACATCCAGTTCATTATGCTCATCACTGCCAGTATATGTTGATTACATAGTGCAATGCAGTGCAGAGCCTCTCTATGGATTGTGATCAAGTGCCTGTGTATGTATTGCACTACATGCTTGCCTGCTTTCATAGTTTCATTGCAGGGTAGATCCACTCTCATATCTCTGCATGGCTCATTATGTAATAAAAAGCACAGCTAGCTGCCTACAAGGTCTACACATCGTCAATTCCACATTTTTCTGCCTCTTAGCAGCACAAGATTGGAGCAAAAGTGCAACATACCAGTCTGGATCTTACCCTACTCTCGGTATGTCTGGTAACCTAAGACGGTCTTGTTGATTTATCATATTTTTATGCACTGGACTGTAACCCACAGTGTCACCTAATCCAGCAACTTCCTCCTCTCATCCAACAAGGATTGCACGCACATGTTACAATGCTCATTACCTTTATTTCACTTCATTTCAAACTATTAACAGAAATTAGAAAGAATCCATATCCTGCTGTCATGAAATGTATTACATATTGTTGACTAGAGTGGATCTACTAACCAAGTCCAGTTTTCAGAAGAGACCCATAAAGGTGTACTACCTAACCTGCTTGTACAATAAAAAACAGTTGTAATAATACATGAAAATGAGCAGAAAGGTGAATATAGTAAAATTACATCAATACTATGTACAGACTAAATAACATCAGACAATAATGTGCAATAATTACGTATAAAAAATGGGAAGCAAGGAGAAATAATACCACTTTACAAAGCAATAAAAATAAGCTTTGTTTGCCAGTGTAGGAACAAAGAGATAAAAGAGAGACCTTTAAGCACACAGCATATATTGCAGGAAATTCTAATGCATGTACATGTTGGAAGTAATTTAGGTCACAGCTGGTTTGTACCACTGAACAGCGTGTAACACCTATGTTTATACAGAAGTGACAGAGGCTAAAGGTACAAGGCGTAGTACTCCTTCTGAGTAAGAGACTATAGGTGAGTGCCTGATGAAGATGGATATATAAAAAAAAAACAGAAGTATGGGAAATAATCAGAGGTTATTACTATATAGGATGGTTGAAATGATAACTTGAGTATTAATTAATTAATTAATTACATATTTATTTCTATTTGTCTACTGCAGTAGTCCGACTGAGGAACAATAGCATCAGATAAAAAAAAAAAAATGACTACAATACATCTTTTTAATGTTTACAGTTTAAGTGATTACAAAAAGGTAGCAAAGAATAGTATTGCAGTAAAATAGATAAAAAATAGTATGTACTTTAAGGAGTTCTAATGTCACCAAAATAATTTATAGATAAAATGGCATAATATAATAGATTAGTATAACAGAATAGGAAGAAGGGTGAAACATGACAGAGTTTAGTGGGGAGGAAAAGAATCAGAAGCATATGAATAAAGAAACAAGGTGAGGTAAAAGTTAGAATGCAGCGATTAGTGATGTTGCGTTACTATTACATTTCTTTAAATATGGAATTAATGGCATTTTTTTACAATTAAAGTACTCAATAAGCACTGCAAAGTTTTCAGATAAAAGTCAAAGACTAGCTGCTTGGTGATTATGAATCTAGCTTTTCAGAGCTATTGATGTGTGAACCTTGGATCTAGATGGTTGTCGCTGTTGAAGTGACACCCCAATCCCATATGCAAAAATGGGAATTGGATGACTAGACTAAAGGTTGCTACATCAAATGATGCTAGAATATATTAGCTAAAGGTCCCAAATTGTACATAGTTTGCACAATGGATTAGGGCTAGTGCACAAAAGCTGTGAGGCAGAGACATCTGTACACCCTATATGCCATCTTATCACACTGCGTAGCTAGAGTACTCCACACACAATGCCTTATTTAACTATGCTAAAAACCTCAGAAACAATGTTGAGCACAGCACAGAGCTAGTCATAAATTATATAACTAACTCAGACTCAGAGGGCAAGGCCAGTCTACTATCAGACACATCTAGTTCCTCTCCAATATTCTTAGAAAACATATACATACTTACCTTCCTTCATATCTCCCAACAACAAATTCTCAAGGCACTAGCTATGTTCAAGAGCCCTAAGTCTATAGGCCAGATAACATACCTGGCTAGAGTTAAGTCCCAGCTAGTCAACATGAAATGTGAATTGTCTGATCTCCTACAGAAGCTTTCGATATTAGCCTCAGAACAGACATTGTGCTGAATGACTTCAGGACAGCAACATTTATTCCCTTGCAAAAGGTGGGGTTTCACCAGATCTGGCTAATTATAAACATATTAGTCTGACTGGTCTCATCTCTAAGGCTATAGAAAGGATTACTATGAAATGAATAAATAAGGATATTGGTAGGCCAATTACGCCTACTTAACCTGGTAAGCATCTTCAAAAATGGTATTGAAGCAATAGACAAGGCAAAGCAGTACATCCACAAAGGCATTTACCACCATCCCACTCGTGGGTATTATAGATAAACTATCCCATCTAGAAGTCAATTCCTATATAATTCATTGTAGAGAAAACTGTCTCAAACAGAAACCAGTAAATTAAGGTAAGTGGCTCTACCTCCTCCAAAAGACCTGACATTAGCTGTGTACACACAGTTCAGTCTCGGGATGCTCCTTTTGGCATTTATTTCATAGATGGCAAAGCTAATGTTAATAAGTTGTAGCTGACCAGGTTTGCAGATGATTGCAAACCTGGTGTCATCATAAACTCTGTAGAGGATATCACCATAGAGTATGCTGTGCAAAAATAGCTGGTGTGAAAACTATGGACTAAAACTAAATGCCAGGAAGTGTGCAATCATATCCTTCAGCAAGCTTGAATCCCTTTGTATCTATTAGATAGGAAATTCACCCCAGGGATCACGTCAGTTGCCCTGCTAGACAGGGGTTCAGGGAAGTAAATATTGTTGGAAGAAATATCCAGGGAATTGTTATGGCTAGCCTTGTATAGGTCCTAGGGCCAATAGCCTAGTACCAACCTATGAACCTATGAGCACACCCTGAAAACTGATCCTGTAGTTAGGGATCTGGGAATCTATGTCATTGATGACTACTTCTTTGATCTCTATGTGTCTACAGTTGTAAGAAAGTCTTTTTTTGTTTCATTGCATAGCTTATATCTATAGGTATTGTGCCCAAATGCATGCATGTAATACTTCTACTGTCACATAGCATTCATCAGGTCATTTATTGAGAATAATGCTCACTTCGGTATGTACCTGCCCAAACACTTACCCAACTGATGACCACAACACTTTCTCTCTTAACAAAAAAAAAAAAAAAATCATTGGCCTAAATGATAAAAACTGTAGCCCATTTCAAAGCTTTGTCAGTCTTCTCAGTATCATAGAGGCTATTGAGCAGTGACGTCTGCCTCAGGTATAGAGCTTCAGCAGACCCTGTTCTAGCAGACCTATCACAAATTTGCAAGTCCAGTGGTATTATAAACACCAACCCAAGATATGGCAATCTCTTCTGCAAATTAAATTGAACATTTTGGAGTGAAAGGTTTGCATCACAAAGAATACAGGTTATGTGAACCAACCTTCCACTCTACATAAAGCTAAGTACTTCTGTTATGCTATTCCAATGTAATTTGGATGAAATTACTTCTAGATTAGAACTCAAATCCCTTCTGTATAGAGGAAGCATGACAATGTCCCATCATATCATTGTTCATCCCACCCCTGCGCTATTCTTATGCAAACTATAAGAACTAAAATGTACCATGGGAATGTAAGGCTAGGCCCTCTCAGATCAATAGCCTAGTAATAGTTACCTATGAACTTATGCAGCAGTGTGCATAATAATCACTCCCTACGCAAACTATAGACAATATGTATATTGTCTTTCTTATGTGTCCTTGGTTCTTCTTAAATGAGAACTATATTGCTGTGGCAAAAACTAGGGAAAACATAATAAACTACGATAATGGGATATGTTGATTTTTCCTTTTGGTACTAATGCTTCTGTATATATCTGAATGATAAGTAGTATTTTTTATTCCTCTGACCCAGTATGCAATGGTGGAAGTAGCCATGCTAACATTTTTTAAACTAAATTTATTCTTTCCTCCACAAAGCCTGCATGCTCAAAAAATTCATTGGTTTGCCTTTCTTCTTCCTTTAATTTTTCTCTCCATTGATTTAAATACCTGAATGTATTTTTTATCTCTTTCTTCCTTGCATGTGACAGTTTCAGAACAGGTGTTTGTAGTACATGTTGTTATTTTTGCATGAAACAGTGATCAACGTAAACTTCAAATGCATTATAGTGCTAATTTCTTAAGAACTTAATGCATATTACATTGAAGTATGTGAAACTGTAATGCAATGACCTTTACAATATAGCAAACAATTAAATATTACTTAAAAGCAAATATTCAGAAAGAAATTACATTTAAGGAGACAGATGGCATTAATACAACGACTATGGGTAACCACAATGTCCCAAGAATCCAAACAGGAAAATATGCTTATCAGCTATAAACATAATGGTTTGAAATAAATTTGCTTAGTCCATCGAGGAGTATAAATTTCATGCCTTCCCATTCTTTAGATTGTAAAATCCACAAAGAAAAAAACAATTCAGACAGTATTCATGAATGTGCCAGATTTATCCAAAATGAGTCTGGACACATCCATAGAAAAATCAAAGTGAGCAGTTTGACAGCCACTCTGTGTCTAATATTGTTAGAGAAATCTAAACATACTGTAACAGTTGCAAAGATAACACAATAAAGTATCTTTGTAATAAGTAGCTGGATGTCACATAACAATAATGCTAGCTAACAAATGCCAGTAAATGTTATCAGTATATCTCAACAGCTCAAAGTTTCAACATCTCAGCAGCTTTCAGTCACAACAGAATGGTGGCTCAGTGACTTGTTGGCTCAGCTGTTCATCAACTCATTGGCAAATCAGGACCAGCAATATAAATTAACTGATGCTAGTAACAATTGAAATCTGAGTAGTCTCAACAAAACAGCAGCAAGTAAAAATCCAAATCAGAGTTCAAACTGATAAATAAGGCAAAACAAAAACAAAATTCACAGAATTTTTCCACAGTCAACTTTCCATAATCTTCAGATATGTACCGAGATCTCAATAGAGCATAATATGAAAGACTGAGAGAAGTCACTTGTTTCTCTAAAACTGATTAATTACATAGTTACAGATGCCATTCCCCTACTTTTCAATATCTTAGATTCAAATAATCACCTTCTGGTCATTCATGTTTATCCTGCCTATTCACATCCCTGAAACCTCTGCTGCTGTCACTTGGTTTAATTTCTCCAAGTACTTTGGGTTTATAATACCATGACACTAATGGACCTCATTCCTAAGTCAAGGTATGATTAAAGTTCATGAAATTAGTGTTTTTTTCCATCTTTAATATTGGCCAGAAATGTTCTTTGCAGCATCTGCAATGTGCACAGAACTGACTTCTCCTATTCATACGCAGTTACGTGTATCGATAACATATCTAAGTATGACTGTACGTTCTTTTTTTATAAGACCCATTTGCTCCTACTACTATTGGAATATCCTTCTTCCACATTGCTCATTTCCGCCTGTAAATCCTGATATTGTATGACTTTATGTCTCTCTGTATGTAAGATAATGTAATCACTGGGTGTAGCAATTTAATGACCAATGCTACTTTTGTCTTCTTTTCCTGGAATACTATATCTGTTTTTCTTGCATCTATTTTTGAATTGTTTTTAATGGGTGATCCCATGTGATATAAACTTCAAAATTTTCTATAATGTTTTGTGGCTCATGTTTCCAGTGCTTTTCAGTTACTTCAATATTACAATATTATGTTTGCACAATCCCTACTGCAACAGTCTTGGAACATTATTATGCCTTTCAGTATACAGTCCTTTTGTCATTAGTGTATCACACCCAGCAACAAGATGTATGACTGTTTCCAATTCAGTTTTACAAAACCTGCATTTGTCTGTTTCTCCCCCATATTCAATGGACTTTGTAAACCAATATGTATGTAGTCCACTGTCCTAGGCAGCCACTATTAACCTTTACTTTTTTGGTTTAAATTCACCTCTCCTTATCCATTCCTGTGTTCAGTTGAGATTAACATGAGGTTCTTCCAAAGGTTTTCTGTACTTGCAACTATATTTGTGCATTTTCCACATTTTTTTGCCTTCTCATCTGATCCCTCATTTTATATTCTTTATTTTTATTTTTTACCACATTCAGTTGCTGCCTGATTTTTATCTACTTGTTTGATTTCCATTCCCACTTGACATCAATATGCTTCTGTTAAACTAAACAGGGAAGTTATCTTAGACTTATTCTTCTCATGTTTTAAAACTTTCACTACATTTTGGATCATGCGAGGTCAGCAGATATGTATGCAGTCCTACAATTGCAGCTCTATACATGTAATCAATTTCATTGAGGCCCATACCTCCTTCAGAATGGGAAATATATACTCTTGGCATACACTGAATTTTATATATCATTTTATAAGTGTGAAGCATTTTTCTTGTTTTCCCGTCCAATTGATCCAATACCTTTTGGGGCCAATCAATCATTCCAAAACTGTAAGTTCGGACAGGAAGAGCAAATTAGTTTATTGCCTGGACTTTGCACTTGGATGTCAAGACTGTTTTCAGTATTAATTTTAGCTTCTAAAGTATTCCTTACTAGGTTTTATTCACATTTCTTCATGTTTATTTATTTATTTGACATTTGTTTAACAGGAAAGTCTGTCTGGGTCAGATGTTTCCATTTTCAGCAGAGGTCCTGGGAGAAAAGCTCAGTACTTACAGAAATCTATGTACATATATATTACTATTTCTTTGATTTGTACATTGGGTAGGTAGTTTAACTTCATATATAGAGTAATACATTCAATCATCCATGTACAAACATAGTATAATAATTACTTTTCTTCATTAAACAGAGGATAGGTAGTTTACCTTCCTACAGAGCGTAGTGCATATTATTCTTCAGGCATTCTTGCAATTTGACTCTGGGATATAATGTTGAGAGGTCTTTACATTATAATAGAAGAGAGAAAAAGTTTTGGAAAGATGTGGGAAGAGTGCAGGGAGGTGCTTAGCTGAAAGGTCAGTTGTAAGGATATCTAGAAAGAGGGCTATATAAAGGAAGTGTAAGTAAGCTGGGTTGGGGATCTGAGGAAGGGATATTAGCAGAGTTAGGAACAAAAAAAAAGGTGAGTTTAGAGTAAAGCTAGAGGGAATATAGATTTTTGTGGCAGGTTATATATTATAATAATAGGAAGGTACAGGAAATGGGTGTAAAGAGAGGAGTGAAAGGTTTTGGTTGTTGTGTCAGCCAGGGGTAGAAATGCCAAAGTTATGTTAGCCAGGAGCAGAGCAGGAGCATAACCAGGTATTATTTAGATGATATTAAGGAGGACTTGAAGGCAACCAGGCTAGTAATTGTTCTTGTGATTAGGGAAAGAGAGTTACAGACTTCAGCTACTAAGTAAGAATATAAACTTAGTCCTGATACTTTTAAAGGATTAGAAACAGCTGGTAGTTTTCTTGATTAGAATACTGATGGGGTAAGGAAAGGAGTCAGCAGCAAATTTAATGTAATCTGGCGGGAGGTTATCCGTTGAGATATTGCAAGGTTTAAGTTTTCCTAACAATTTTTTTCAAGACTTGTAAGGTCGGGTTGAAGAGAGAATTTGGCTGAGTTAGGGGAATGGAAAATTTAGGGGTTATAGTAGTGCTGGAAAGGGAGTGAAGTTGAGGAAGGATTGATGGCAGCTGTGGAAAAGAGGAGGAAGCTGGAGTTGGGGGAATTTGAGATCAATGAAGATATAGACTGCAAAAAATGAGTGTTGAAATCATTAACTATTTGTAGAGGTGGGGCATCAGGGCATGGGCAGTATTCTTTTTTGGTCGCAGGGTTAAGTAGTGATGGGATGGAGAACCAGAATGTTTTGAGGTTAAATCTATGCCCATGTTGGATGCGGGTATAATATAATTGTTTCTCTTTGTTAACTTGCTTCCTTACTTTGTTGTGGAATTGCTGAATACTTGTAGATTTACATCATTTTTATTTTGTTTCCAGTGACTGCAGGCTATATCCCTTTTCCATGAGATTTTTACATGCTTTGGTTAAACAAGGAGCAGGATTGTTTAAAATTATTTTCATGTGCATTGGAGCAAGGGCAATAAGCATATTTGACTTCTGCATCTAGTGGGAGATTTTTCACAATTGACCAATTTGTATTCATCACTAGGTTATTGAACTTATCTTGAGAAAGTTAGGTAGTCGGCGGTTTTCAGAATATGTTTCTTAAGAAGGTGAATGGTGCTTCTGAGGGTGTAGGTGGGTAGGTGATCACTTAGGGTATTGGGTATTGTGCCTGTAGTAAAATTAGCAAGATGGTATAGAAGAATCCAGTCTAGTGTAGATTGCTGGGAATAGTTTTTACTGTATCGAGTAGGACAATTGATGATTTGAGTAAAAGCATAGAGGTTAATACTGTTAGTTGCATTTGGAGAAGAGAGTGTTAGCCAGTCAATGTTGACATCACCCAAAATGATTGTCTCATGTTAATTGTTTGTGAGATCCAAGATAGTATGTATTTGAGTATGGGTATATTCTGGCCTGGGGGAATATATAGTACTATGACAGAAATACATTTAGTACTGTTAATATTTAGAAAATATGTAAGTATCTTTGTTTCACAAATGTGGGAATGTTGTTAGTAAAATGAGTGATATTAAAGTTATCAGGATAAAGTAGGGCTACTCCTCCACCTTTCTTATGTGTTCAATGAAGCCTAGCTATGCTATAGTTGAGGGGTATGATTTCTGAGTCTTTTACATGAGAAGTGAGCCATGTTTCACATAGGGTTAGGATATCTGGTTTGTACTGGTCAGTCCAAGCATGGAAGGGGGTTATTTTGTTGTGTAAGCTTCTAAGGTTTAATGTTATTATATTTAGGCTTTTAGGACATGTTCAAGGGTGCATATTAAGAAAGGGACCAGGATTTGGATAGATGTCTCTGCATTGTTGTAATATAAAGATAAAATAGCAGTTTAGTGTGTTATATATTTTTTGTATCAGCAGTTGTATTTTTAAGTTTGGTTTAGTATGGGAGGTGGCAAGGATTTCTGGAGTCAAGTAGTATATTAGAGTATCATGAATGAGCTGAGGGGAGATATTAGAGAAACTGTTGGGCTGAGACAGGTATGTGGGGGTGGAGGTAACTGTGGAGGGATAGTATATTGGAGTTTGACCTGATAGTAATGTAGTATGTGTGAGGAGTATTAGCAATGTGATGAAACAAGATATTACTAGCACTATTAGCTAAGTGAGGAATTGATGCAAAAAAAGAATCTAGGGTTAGTCTTTGAGGAGATATAGTGATACTTGGCTGGGTTGGATGTATGCATATAGTGATTTGATAGATAGAGGGAGGGGTTGAAAGGAGGTAATTTGATTAGAAAGAGTAATTCGTTGAAGATGGAGATCCTGATTGGATGGCGAGTGTGAGGAAGAGTTATGTGGGGTTATCTGGGTATAAGTTTAGATTTATTTTATTTATTATTTATTTTACATTTGTTAACCAGGGGTGTCTGTCTGAGCCGAAAAGGCCCTTTTTCAGCAGAGACCCGGGAAGAAAAGCTCCACATAGAAAAATTACAGATACATTTAGACATGATCAGTATATACACAAACTACAAAAGACATGTATTTACAGTGGTATGCAGCACATCAACAGTTACAGTGGAGAGAACAAACAAAAAAAATATTTTAAAATAAAGGTACTTAATAGATTTGTGGTGTACAGCTGAAATTTGGAAAATAGGTAGAATACATGCATAGTACACAGGTACAGTAAATGCATTGTATATTAGCAGTTTATTAGTTTATTAGTTTGTGAGAATAGTTTTCAATCTTAATCAAGTACTATAGGTTTAGTATGTGTACCTTATCCGCTTTCACTAGCCTGGGGAACAATCATGGCACTGCCAACTTTGCTTGAGATGTTGCCTGATGAGGGCTTTAAAGGAGGCTTTGGATGATGTGTTTTGAATGCTAGCGGGGACAGAGTTCCATTTTTAGCTACTGCACTACTATATAGTGTATCTCCAAAGCTATTGTAGCTGTTGGTGACTTCTAATAGTAGCTTGCTTGATGATCTAATAAGCCTTTTGGCTGAGTGATGTTGTACTAGGTTTTTGAGGGCAGGACACTTATTGGGGAGGTAATAGATAGAATGACAGAGGCAGAGCTGATTGTAGGTTAGGAGGTTGGGCAGTTCAAGCCAGTGGAGCTGTGTTAAAGCAGTACAGTGATGAGTTCTATATGAGCAATTTGCAGCAAAGCGGGCATTTCTGATATAGCAGTCTTTCATTTTGCTTTAGTTCAGTTTTGTTGAGATTAGTCAGAATGGGAGATGCATAGAGTAGGGTGGATAGAAGTTGGGAGCGAGCAAAGGCTGATCTTGTGTTGTTGATAAGAAATGGTTTGATACGGTTGAGTGATCCCAGTTTGGCATGTACTTTTTAAATAGTTAAGTTGAGATGACTATCAAATTTTAGGTGGGAGTCTATGGTTATTCCCAATAGCTTAGCCTGTGCCACTGGAGCTATTGGAGTAGCATTTGTGGAGTAGATAGTGAATTGACTGTTATCAGTGTTTTTGTTAGAACTGGTTATAATCATAAACTGAGTTTTCTTTGGATTGAGGATAAGTCAGGTTTTGGTTGGGTAGTTTTCAATGTCAAAGAAAGCTAGTTTAGTTGTTTGCAGGAGGGTGGGAATGTTTTGTGCAGCACAGATTAAGGTAGTGTCATCTGCATACTGAATGATAGATGCATGCTGTGTGGAAGTATGGAGGTCATTTGTGAAGACTGTGAATAGTAGTGGTCCTAAGATAAGAACCCTGTGGGACTCCTATAGGTAGGGGCAACTGAGGAGAGAGAGAATTTTCCCATTTCACAGCTTGGTACCTGTCAGTTAAGTAGCTTTGGAACCAGGTAAGAGTGGAATTTGATAGGTGATACTGGTTTAGTTTGTTTAGCAGGATTTGGTGCAAGACTGTGTCAAATGCTTTGGACGTATCCAAAAAAAGAGTTGACACCTGCAGGCCTTCATTTTTGAGACGGTTTACTGTGTCTGTGAACCAGAGGAGGGCTGCAGTGGTACTATGGACAGGTCTGAAACCATGCTGAGTAGGTGACAGGATGTTGCTGTCTAGGATATATTTTAGCATCTGCATATGGATGCATTTTTCTAGGACTTTGACCGGGGGGAGAGTAAAGCAATGGGTCTGTAGTTATAAAGTTCAGTGGAGATCCCACCTTTATGTATGGGTGTAATATAGGATATTTTCCAGAGTTTGGGCACATAGTTTTCAACAATTGATGTCTTTATGAGAATGGAGGTTGGGATAGCAATAGCATCTGCTGTGAGTTTCAAGAAATAGCTGGGGAGTGGGTCGGCTGCTGTTGATGAGGTTTTTAGTTTGGAGAGCATGCTTTTGATTGAAGTGGTGGAAACTGTTTTGAGAGTAAAGCTTGTATTAGTGTTATTTGTGTTGGGGGGGGATAGTGAGGAAGGAACTGTCCTGTGATACTAAGGATAGAATTGAGTTCACAAAGTGGGAGTTGAATTGTGTTTGGATGGGAACTTTAGTGCCAGGGGTGGTTGGTTTGGGGGTAGTGTTTTGGGTGGATTTTAGTAGCTGGTTTACATTTTTCCAAAATGTTTGGGGCTTGTGTTGGTATTTAGTTTGTAATGTCGTGTAGTAGAATTTTTTTGTCCAGCCTAATGCATTTTTTGCATGGTTGCACAGTTCTTGTTACTTAGTTAGGCTTTGTGTTTCTTTGTTTTTTTTTTATATTAAAGCCAGGCAGCGTCTCTGGACTTGAGGATTTGTTTGGTTTCTTTACTGAGCCAGGGGTTTGTAGAGGTTCTAACCTTAAAGACCTTAGAGCTACCATAAAATTTCCCCCTTTTAATTTTTATCCCTGGAATAATAATCTGCACTATATCATGGCTTAACTGCAAAGTGGTTCACTACTGTTTCATGGTTGCTATAATGTAACTGATCAGTGTATGGTGTATCTTACACATTTGTAAGCACACTTTTATCCATAAATGTGGGATGCTGGCAAATGCTTTTTTTGTAGTCTATTCATGCCATACTTAGATTTTCTCCCTTTTTACAGTTTTCTTTTATGACTGTATTTAACAAGTGATCCTTTGTTTCATATGACTTTCTTTTGTTACCTTTTTGTTCTATTGTCTTGATTAAGTTTTCTTCTAAATAACTATAAACTCTATCAGCATCAGTTCCAGTGAATAGTTTATACATCATGAGAATCAAGTTATTGGTCTATAGTTTTTAGATAGCTTGCAGGTTTGGTCTTAAGGATGAGTATTGTTTTTCCTGTCGTTAACCAAGTTGGTGTCTGTTTGGAGTGACATATAAATAGTGCTTACCCATAGCTAAATCTTCATGTAAAGATGTTAATACTTTTAGCCAGAAGTTAGGCACTGCATCTGGGCCTGGGGGCCTTGGGGCCTGGAGTTTTTCAGTTAGGAGCTTTTCTTAATTTTGTTTCAATTTCTATAGGATCATAAGAAGTTACTAGGCTATTGGCCCTGAGGCCCTTATAAGCCTAGCCAAGAGTTTAGCCCATGTTTAGTCAAGTCAGCACCCAAAACTCCTGTCCAGCAGGGACACAGGTGGAATCCCAGGGGTGTATTTTCTGTTTCCCATCCAGTTATCCATGTTGCACTTCAAAAGGGATAATGAGGTACTCTGCTTGATGTGGAGAGGGTCACTATTCCACAGATGGTGTTGTCTCTGGGTCACAAATCTCTCCCACCAAGTCCTATTGATGTCACAGACCAGGTTGAGATCACACTTGGGGGTTACGCAAGTGAAGCTTGACTTGTGGATATGCAGCAGTTCCATAAAGGCAGGGTCTGAGATTGCTTTGTATGCCAGACAGAGGTCACCTCTGAGGAGTCTGTATGAAATTGAATAGAGGGACAGGGCTTTTTGCCTATCACTGTAGGGTAGATGTTTGAGGCCCTGGATTCCTCTGGTGAGGAATCGCTGTGGTCTGTCCAGCTGCTGCATGTGCTTTGTGTGGTACATGCCGAAGGGAGCATTGTACTCAATAATTGGTCTTATAAGGGAAGAATACAGTGATGTTATGACCTCCCTGTTCCTGGATGATATTCCCTTACTTATGAGGTGGGCCATGTAGAAAGCTTTCCGTACAATGACTGCAACATGGTGATCAAAAGTTGCTATCGACCTGGGTGCTCAAATCCCTCACAACTGATTGCGTGCTTAGGACATTGTTGATGATAATGCATTTTTTGGCATTCAACTTGAGGACATGTTTCTGGCACCAGTTATTTGTTTGGCTGAGACCTTCTTGGAAGATGTCCACATCACTTGAGGATCTGATGACCACGCACAGCTTGCAGTCATCTGCAAACTTGGTCAGCCATAGTGCACTGGTTTTGGCCTGCACCTCAGAAAAGTATATCCTGAATAACAGAGGCCCCAAGCCCAATCCCTGGGGTATGCTGTGCATTATGGGTCTACTGCTTCAGGTGGCATCACCTATTTTGATTAGGTGGGTTCTATCAGTAAGCCAGTTTGCTACCCATCTGGTAACATATGGATTGATGCCTAGTTGAGAGAGTGTATCTGTTATGCCCGCATGGGGAATAGTGTCAAAGGCTTTGGCCAGGTCAAGGTACGTGGTGTCCACCGTCTTCCCCTCATCCATGGCTTTGTTGTCTGTCTCAAAGAAGTCGACCAGATTTAACAGACATAACTTCCCCTTGACAAATCCAAACTGTGTGAAGTTGAGTGTTTGGAGGTTGCTAATGACCCTGTTAATGAGGTCCATGATAATCTGTTCCATGGCCTTGCAAATCAGGCTAGTTAGGCTAATGGGTCTATAATTTCCCAGATCGATGGATGCTCCACCTTTGTGTAAAGAGATGACAGTGGCTGTCCTCCACATGGCTGGGATAAAGCTGGTACTCAGGCTTTGGTTGAATAGAGTGCCTAATGGTGCTGCAAGTTCATGCCTGAGTTCATGTAGGATGCAGCCTAAGATGTTATTGGGTCCCATGGAAACTGTTTTTTTTTTTTTTGCCTTTGAGAGGGTGATGACCTCTTCCCCAGAGATAACGGGAGGGGAGCAGGTACTGAGGATGTCCTCATTTGCTGATGGTGGGGACAGAAGGGAGATGTTTTTGCTGAATCTGCCATCCAGTAGGTAGGTTATATCTATAGCATTTGTGTATGTGGTGTCCTTGACTACCAATTCTAAACAGATCTGGGTGCTTCCTTTGAGACTGCAGAAATATGTGAAGAAGGCCTTATGATTGTCTCTAGTAGACATAGCCAATATGGACTTGAAGCTGGCTTTAGAGTATTTCACTAGTGCACTTATTTGCTTGTTCAGGCTAAGGAGAGATTGCTTCCAGTTGGGCACCTGCTCCTTCTTGGTCCTGGACAGCAATTTATTTTTCCTTTTGTTATATCATTTATTTATTGCAGATGTCCACCAGGCAGGTTTACTCTTCCTTGTGGAGGATGATTTTGTCCTGTCAGGTATTTCTGATGCCATGCATCTATATATGTGGTTGTATAGTACTTTTGTGTAGAGTTCGACTTGGTGTCAGTTCCAACAGAGGGGGAGGGGGTTGGAAGCTGTTTATACCATCCCTCTGGAGGTTGTAATCAGCTTTGGAGAAGCTTTTTTGTTTGACCCTAGCCAGAAGGGGGTCAAGGGAGATGCTGACATCGAAAGTGGAAGCTTTATGGTTGGATCTTACCAGGGAGGATAATACTGTAGGGGTGCTGCAGTGGTTACTCATATTGGTTAATACCAAGTCCAAGATATTATCACCTCTTGTGGGGGTATCAACTAGCTGCTCAAAGGCATTTGCATTGATAAAATTGAGGAATCTCTGGGTATTTGTATTCTGGCATGAGTACTTTTTCCATTCTATGGTTGGGTAGTTAAAGTCACCCAGGATCAGTGTAAAGGGTTGAATCTTGATAGATTCAAATAGGTTCAGATTAGTGGAGTGGGCATTTTGAGTCAAATTTGGGGGTCTGTAGCTAGCTATGATTTGAATAGGGGTCTTGTCAATGGTTAACTGCACCTTGAGTGCCTCCAGTGCATCATACTGTTTGACCAGCCTGGAGGTGTGTGTGTGTCTTTAATATATATTGAAACTCCACCTCCTTTAGCTTTGCTACCCACAGTTTGGGGTCTGAATATATGATAGGATGAATAACCAGTTAAGGCTTGGTTGCTCTCTGCAGCTTTGAACCAGGTTTCTCTGACTGCACAAAAGTCAGCATCTTTCAGGGTTAAGAATACTTGCAATGAGTGCAATTTCATGTTTAGACTCCTAGCATTTAGCAGCATGACCTTTAATTTGCATTTTGTTGAAATTTTTATGTTGGTTTTATTGACCTCAGGGCTTTTCCTAAAAAAGGCACTGTGGAGCAGCAAGGACCTTTGCCAGAAGCCTAAAGCCCAAGTGAGACAGATGCAGGCCATCTCTAGCAAAGCATCATGGTCTGCCGTTCATATATTCCCAGGCTGTCAGGCACTGGATCCCTCTTGATGACACCAGAAACTAAGCCAATTGTTAAATTTAATAATTTTCTGTTTGTACTAAGGCATCATTCTGGGTGACGGTAGAATGCTGCTTAAGGCTAGGGACATACCTGCCTGTGACACATATTCCATGAGCTCAATCATGTCTCTCTTCATGTAGTCCAGGGAGGTATGTCGCAAGTCATTCACCACAACATGGACTATGACAGAGTCATAACAGTACCTGTTGTTGAGAGACTTGCTTGCGTGTGTGATATGGCATATTTTGGCACCTGACAGACAATGAACCATGACTTTCGTCTTATCCAGCCTGGTGATAGACACATCTGTGAGTCTCACAATGGAGTCTCCTATGACTAATATCTTGGGTTTATGGTTTGGCCTTTGTAGTTGTGAGACACAGGTGTGCGGACTATGCCTGGTATGTGGTGTGGAGAGTTATGGAGTTTGCATGTGTTTTTGCCTGTGAGGTCTCATTTGTTTGGGTATGTTTTTGTTGAGAACCTCCACATATGTGGGTGTGTGTTGTGTAGTTGTGGGTGGTGTTTGAGGTGCAGTGATTGTGTTGATAACCTTCTCAGTGCCAGATATACTGGCTTGTGAGGGAGAGAGCATAGACTCTAGGTTCCTAATGTAATTCATAGGTTCATAGGTTCATAGGTGTGTACTAGGATAATGGCCCTCAAGCTTTTACAAGCCTAGCCCATAGAATTACCCTGGCATCGTGCCACCCGACCTTAGCTCCTATTGTCTCAGTTGAGTACAGCCACTGGAGTGATCCCTGGGGTGAATTTTCTATTTCCCATCCACTCATCAAGATTTCTCTTGAAGAGGGCCAGTGAGGTGCTCTGCCAAATGGGGCATTGTACTCTTATGACTGATGAGGGAAGACTACAGGGAGACACTGACCGCTTTCTTCCTGGATGCAAAAGCCTTAGTAAGGAGACGTGCTACATAGGCCTTTCGGACCACAGCGGCAATCTGGTGGTCAAAAGAGAGGTTGTCAACCTGTGTTCCTAGATCTCTTATAACGCCTTCTGTGTTCAGTGGACTACCAGAGATGTGGTATTTCAAGGGAACAAGGTTTTTCCCAAGGGAGATGAGGACACATTTTGTGGCACTAAGCTTGAGGCCATGGTTTTAATGCCAGTAGTTGGTCACATTGAGGCCTTTCTGTAGGATATCAACATTACTTGGGGAGTTAATAGCTCCCAACTTGCAATCGTCTGGGAACTTTGTCGGCCAAAGTCCCTTCGTGTTGGCCTGGACTTCAGAGAAGTAGATACCAAACAGGAGAGGACCCAGGACTGAACCCTGTGGGACACCACTCATGACTGCTTGACAGTCGGACTTGGAGTCAACTAATTTAACATTGTTGGCTCCATCCGCGAACCAGTTTGCAACCTACCTAGTGATATAGGGGTTGACGCTTAGCTATGTGACTTTCTCTATGATTCCTGAGTGGGGAATGGTATCAAAGGCCTTGGCCATATCAAGGTAGGCTGTATGAACCACCTTGTCTTCATCCACAGCTCTGGTGACTGACTCAAAGAACTTGACCAAGTCCAGCAGGCATGATCTACCCTTCACAAAACCAAACTGTGTAGGATCTAGAATTTGGAGATCCCCATATATCCTTGTTTATTAGGTCCATGATGATGTGTTCCACAGCTTTGCCTATCAGACTAGTCAGGATAATGGAGCAATAGTTCCCGGGGTCCATAGTCACTCCTCCCTTGTGGAGAGGGATGACTGTAGCAGTGCGTCATTCAGCAGGGACAAAGCCTGAGGGGAGGCTGTGATTCAATTGGGGCACACAGGTGAGGTGCCAGTTCACTCTGTAGGTCATGTAGAACACAGCCAGAGATATTGTCAGGTCCCACATAAGCTGTATTCTTGGCCTTGGATGGTGCTGTTTTAACCTGTGCAGCAGTAATACTGGGTGTCTGGCAATCTACTGGTATTGTGATTGGTCCTTTGGGGGGGGTACAGCTGACAAAGAATCTGTCAGCCAGTAATATTGGCAATATCTGTTGACTTGGTATAAGAGGTACCATTGTGCAATAGCTCAGAGCAAATCTGGGTATTGCATCTCTCACAAATTGTGTTCCTAGCTGGTAATTGTAGATGGTTGTCTGTGTACATGAGGCAGTTGCTACACTGTCTCAGGATGCCCATATCAACCAGACTGGCAGGAGAAACTGTAGGAAATTGTCCGTCTATATTTGTCAGAATCTGAGGGAGAGAGAATTCTTAAACCAAAACTAAGAGGCCTAGAATAACACTTACAATTTAAGCAGGCTAAAAACAAGTAGTTACTTTATCCCATGTCATATCCTGTACATTTGAACTTCTTGTTCCTTATTTTATTACTCCTATCCACTTAGCATCTTTGCTATGCTCCACAGGATCTTCTTAAATATTTCTCCAGAATGTGACTATTTCTTCTTTTTTTGGTGGTGTTTAAATTTCTTTTATCTTGTTTCCCAATTCACTATAAAACTTTTTAGGTCATCAATAAATTGTTTATTTTGTACTTTTCCTTTATATTTATCTGCCTGAGCTGATATCTTTAGTTTATTATTTGCAATAGTATATGATAGATCCTAATGTGTTTTGATACTGCATGTTGCTTTTTTCATGTCTATCTTTCCTTCTTCAGTACTGTTCCAGCAGTGATGCTTCTTGTCTTAATTGTATTATAGTTTTCTCTATTCAATACTTCCATGATGGCATTTGATTAACCCCCTTCCTTTCCCTTACTACCCCATGTTTTTCTAATAAAACTTTGTTATTAATTTAGCTGCACAGTAATATATCTTATTTACTTCTGTTATATCACATCAGTTTTTATGAACAGCCCTGATTACTGTGTTCACTTGCTTTATCAAACTTCTAACATTTTAGGTTTTATTGACTTTCTACAGTCTAATTTGTCTGACTACTGGAGGACACAGATAGGCGTAACAAAAATGAAAGACTGCCCCTAACTCATCCATCCTTGGAGAAGGAATGGCATCTTGTCCTGCAGAAATGCTTACATCTAATGGATGCTAGGTTTGACGGCAAGTGACAGCAGAAGCAGGTGTGTTCAACTACAAAACAGTGTACATGCTATAGCTTGGAAATACATGCATACCTGCAACTATGCATGGCAATGTGTTTGCATTGTGAAATCTGCTCATATACATGGATGCTGTCAGGGATTGGGGGTTAGGAATAGCAAGAAAAATAAATAAATGTCTAATGGAATGATGTTCTTAAATTGTGCAAATTGTGAAAGCCAATAACAGACAGAGAGGAAGACAGTGTGAAAAAAAACTACAAAACAATGTACATTATTACTGATAATTTCATATATTTTGGAGTATTTTATACTAATAATCTAAGTACAGTAAATATTTAGCATTCTTTGGAATATACTTGCCCTCATTCTGTTGATATTATGACCCTGCTGCAAAACAGATGATTATAATGTGCAGTCATAGCAACCTTTAAAAATAATGGGAGGAATTTAATAAAGCCTGCACATTTTTTTTCCATGTAGGCATTGCGCCGTGCTGCTTACATGACTGTGAACATTTTCAGATTCAGTAAGGGCTGCACGCACCAACAAGAAAACTTCTGTGGCATGCAAATCACCTCAAAAGCAGGTAAATATCATGCAAATAAGGCAGGTAGAGTGATCCAGCAGGCATTACTGTATGTGGAGTCCCTACAATGGTGCATTGGTGCTGTTGCTAATATGGTTGGGCTCTGACACTTGTAGTTTCCAAGCTGTGAGCATGGATACCTATGCAAATGAGGTTGAGGTACTTAATAGCAGAAAGGAGAAATCATGCCACATATCCCTTTTGTGTAGGCTTAGACCCATGTTGCTGTTTACGCAGGAGGTATATGACACCGGGGAGGGGGTGTCTACTGACTTCTAAGCTAATTTCAGCATAGGTGTATGTGTTTTCACTTCGTTTCACCTGGCTGAGTGTGTCCCCTACAGGGAGTGTGTCTACTAATGTCTAAGCTTTGTTTACCTTCCCTGTACATGTTTGTATGGTGCGCTGCAACACTGAGCATGTTTTAAATTAAAATGTATTTAATTAGCTTTGACCCTTGTTTAACTTAAAATAGGGCCATGAAATGCTGTTAATTATAGTGTAGGTATGTGCAATGCATCATAGTTACCCAATCACACACTCTGCACCTACAGCAGAGCTCTATAAGGTATGCATACACCTTAAATTCTGATTTTTCTCACATACTCTGCACCATTGCTGTACAGATTTGGGGATTTTAACTGACAGAATGCTAGAGGCTGCAGAAGATCTGATACATCTGTATGTGTTAAATGCTGAAGTCAATGCTGCTTCTGCTGCTGACAATAGGCCTAGGCAGAGAAGGAGACGAGTGTTCAGGCCTAGGGTAACCTTACAAGAGCTACATGATCGGCAGATTGTAGAGCACTACAGGGTGGACAGGGACATACTGCAAGAACTCACTGAGCTCTGCCACCATCAACTTAGACCCAGAACCAACAGAGGGGAACCCATCCCAGTGGCAACAAAGGTATGTGTAGCCCTTAGGATACTAGCTACAGGTACTTTTCAAAGACCGACTAGGGACATGATGAGAGTCTCATCGACATCAGCATCCAGGGTACTCTACCAGTTCCTGGATGCCATGCTACTACATGCCAGTGAGCACATTTATTTCCCCCTCACTGGTGAGGTGAGAGCCAGCAATATTCAACATTTCTACCATGTAGCACACTACCCTGAAGTACTTAGTGCCATAGACTGCACTCATGTACACATCAAGGCACCAGCTGGTAAGGAGGGTAGAATCTACATCAACCACAAAGGATACCACTCCATCAACTGGCAGTTCATGTGCAATGCCCAGGGATTATCATGAATGTGTGTGCTGGCAGCCCTGGCAGTTATCACGACTCCCATATCTAGCATGCATCACAGGTGTACTAGAAATTTTCTAGGGGGGATATCCCACATGGCCATTTACTGTGGAATGCTGGCTACGTCCTTGAACGGTGAAAGATAACACCCATCAGAAATGTACACACACCTACCAAAGAAAGCCATAATGAGGCACACGCACAAACTAGGAACATCGTAGCGCATGTGTTTGGGGTTCTGAAGTCACAATTCTGGTGCCTGGATATATCTGGTGATGCCCTGCAGTACTCTCCAGTCACTTGTGCACATATGCTCACAGTATGTGCTATGCTACATAATATGATCCTGTAGAAAAAGCTGCAGCAAGATCAGCAAAGAGAAGAAATACACAGCCTCACACCACTGCCTAGGTCACCACAGCCACAGTCACAAGAGGACTCAGAAGAGAAACCCCGTGATGATGTCCCTGTAGGCAGATGTAGGTGTGCCCAGTATGCCCTGGATTTGGCTAAGAGACAATGCATAGCACATTCACTGACAACCTAGAGCCCTAGGGACTGACACCTTACACTTACTCACATACATATAGTAACACTGATGCCAGGCAACAAACACAACCTGTACCTATCCATGTATTGGCTGTATAGTGCTTGCATCCAGTAGAGTCAACCATAAACTACAGTTCTGTCAACTGCTGCATTTGCAAGCTAAGTCCATAATCTACACACTACTTGTAAGGATTACTCTAATATGGTATTGTATGTATGGATCTGCTACAGGTATGCAAGGAAATATAGTGGGCTATTTGGACAAAAGTAACATACCACAGTGGATTACAGTTACCCAGTCCATTAGAATGTGCTCCTTAATATTCACTAGGCATCATGGTTGGAATATGCACTACATCAGTCAAGGGAGATGTTAAGCAGTATGGTCATATGATAGTTGGACTACTGTGTATCCCAGTGGAACATGTGCTGTTGATCCCCAACACTCAACACAGCAGTTGTCCCATATAACCGGCTTAACAGTAGCAATGGTATGTCAGCAGTCCAGGCAAACACAGGGCAGTAACATAGAAATTGATCACACATTGTATGTCTCACTAATGCAGGAATAACAATGTACATATGTATGCTGTTTATTCTGTGATAAATGACTACTCTGGCTGGCAGCTTGTGTGGCTCAGTGGGATAGGGAAACTAGTGTGTGTGATGCCATTGATAGTTCAAATCTGGAAGTATCCATATCTTTTGCATGTGAGGTGTTATTATATTAGTGTTTTCACAGACCGTCAGTCTGTGTGTGGAGCAACATTATGAACCTCTGTCACACATTAATTGCATCAGACAGCTGGAGAATGCCATGGACATTTGGAGTGAAGTGCAGTGCAACAGAAACAGAGACAGATGCCAGTGTCTGTAACACACAAAATCCCAGACTGTAATGCAGGTAGGTGTGACTTTGAGCCACTTTATAAGTATTGACAGTCCAACTGGGCATGCCCATACACTTAGTTAAACAAAGTGCAATCCGGTTGCCCCTTGATCAAAATGACCTGTTATGTATAAATATGTCTATACATGCATACATATATGTTCATAGGTTCATAGGTTCATAGGTTCATACTAGGCTATCTGCCCAAGGGCATTTATAAGCCTAGCCAGAGTGTGTTTGGCTTTCGCCACCCATTTTAAATTAATTTGGTTATGCCCTTTTCAAGGATAGTATACTGTGCCTCTGTCTAACAGTGACACATAAGTGATACCCGGGGTAAACCTACGATCTCCCATCCACTCATCAAGATTCCTCTTGAAGAGAGTCAATGAGGGACTCTGCATAACCTGGATTGGGATTTTATTCCAGAATGAAGGGAGCCTCTGGGTTATAAATCTGTCCCTCCAGCATGTCCTATTTATTTCAGTGCTGAGGTTCAAGTCTCTCAAGCGCGTAGCTCGATGGGATTTGGATTTTCTGAGGTGCAGCATGTCCATTAATTCTGGGTTGGACATGGCTTTATACGTCAGGCACAGATCGCCTCTGAGCAGGCGGTATGCCACTGAGTAGAGCTGGAGTTTCTTTAACCATCAGCATATATCATCTGTTTGAGCCCTATGATCCTCTTGGTGAGGTACTTTTGGGGTCTTTCCAGTTGCTGCAGGTGTCTGGTAAGGTACATCCTGAAAGGGGCATTGTACTCAATTATGGGCCGGATGAGGGATGAGTAAAGACGCACGATGACCTCCCCTGATCTAGATGTGAATCCCTTCATTATTAGGTGGGCTATATAAAATGTTATTCTAACCACTTTGGCCACAAGGTTGTCAAATGAGAGAGTGCTATCAACTTGGGTCCCCAGGTCCCTAATTACTTCTTCTGTACTTAATGGATTACCACCTATGTGGTAATTTGTGGGCACTTTGTTTTTGCCAAAGGGGATGACTATACACTTTTTGGCATTTAGCTTGAGGCCATGGCTCTGGCACCAGTTGTCTGTTTCTATGAGGCCCTTTTGGAGGATGCTTGTGTCGGTTGGAGAGTCGATTATGGCGCCCAGTTTGCAGTCATCTGCGAACTTACTCAGCCACAGTCTTTCCGTGTTGGCCTGTACCTCCGAGAAATATATACCGAACAAGAGAGGTCCCAGGACTGAGCCTTGTGGGATGCCACTTGTAACTGGTTTGGAGTCTGACATGGCTCCAGCAATTCTAACCATGTGGGTTCTGTCCTTGAGCCAGTTTGCAACCCATCTAGTGACATAGGGGTTTATATTTAAGCTGGTGAGCTTATCTATAATGCTGAGTGGGGTATTGTATCGAAGGCTTTTGCGAGGTCCAGGTAGGCTGTGTGGACCACCTTCCCCTTGTCAATGGCCTTGGTGTCTGTTTCAAAGAAATCAAGCTGGTTTAAGAGGCAGGATCTGCCCTTAACAAAGCTGAACTAGGTAGGATCCAGTGTCTGTAGGTCCCCAATATCTTTATTTATGAGGTCCATGATGATCCTTTCCATAGCTTTGCAGACCAAGCTAGTCAGGCTTATGGGGCGATAGTTTCCAGGATACGTTGAGGCACCACCTTTGTGGAGAGGGACCACTGTTGCTGTATGCCACTCTTTGGGTACATATCCTGTAGTAAAGCTGAGATTGAACAGTAGTTTTATGTTTGGGTTTAGCTCTTCTTGGAATTCATGTAGGACGCAGCCCAGGACACCGTCTGGTCCCATTGATGCTGTGTTTTTTGCTTTGGAGAGGGCATCTCTTACCTGAGCATCTGAGATGTCAGGGGGGTAGCACTCTGCTGGGATAAATATTTGCCCTTTTGGTGGGGGGGGGGGTTTGCGCTGAACCTGTCAGCTAGGATGTTGGCAATATCTGTGGGTTCGGTGTATTGTTTGTCATTTTGGACTAATTCTGAGCATATCTGGGAATTCCCACCCAGGTTCCTAACATAACTAAAGAAAACCTTGTGATTATCCTTAGTGTCCTGTGCAAATTTTCTCTCGAAGCTGGCCTTAGATGATTTTATGAGTGCCCGTAGTTTTTTTCTAATACTGATCAGAGATGCCTTCCCTTTTTGAGATTTTGCTCTATCATGTAGTAGCTTCCTCCTTCTATTGTATAGTTTGTTTATGGCTGGGGTCCACCAGACAGGACGTCTGTCTTTGGAGGATTGGGTCTTGGTTTTATTTGGGATTGCATGATCCATGCATTCCTGAAGGTGTTCATAGAATGCGTTTATTAAGGATTCTGCGGTCTGGGCCGTATTTTCCACAAGCCCGTGGGCTTTGAAGGATTCCACCTCGGTTTTGAGGAGTGTGAAATTTGTTTTAGAGAAGTTTTTCACTGTGGTTTTCAGGGCAGGGGGTGGAGTCGAGATGTGAATATCCAGTGAGATTAGTTTATGGTCTGATCTTACCAGTGAGGGATACACTTCTGGTCTGGAGCATAGAGTCACTATGTTGGTGATGATCAGGTCCAGTATGTTTTCCCCTCTTGTGGGAGTGGTAACAAGTTGTTCCATAGCATTTGAGTTTATAAATTCTAGGAACCTTTGGGCTAGGGTGTTGGAGCTAGAGTAATGCTCCCAGTCTATGTTTGGGTAGTTGAAGTCGCCCAATATAATGGTATTTGGAGAGACCTTCATATTTTCCAGTGTTCTCAGGAAGGCCGAGTGGGGTTCCTGGGTTTGGGAGGGTGGTCTGTAGCAGGCTATAAACTGGAAGGCAGTTTTACCCACTATTAGTTGCTCATTGATAGTCTCTGATGCTTCGTGCTGTGCCACCAACCTGGAGGTGTGGGTATCTTTGACGAATATTGATACTCCCCCTCCTTTTGTGGTATAGTCCAAGTTTTGGGGCCGAAAAGCATGGTATGAGGTATAACCTTGTAGTGCTGGGGTGGTCTTGGGAGCCTTGAACCAGGTTTCTGTTACTGCACAGATATCAATGTTCTCCATGCTAAGGAGAGTTTTGAGTGCGTGCATCTTGAGGTTTAGACTTCTGGCATTGAGTAGCATTACTGTTAGTTTCTTATCCCATGTGATACCTATGGAGGTGGGTTTGTCTTTTGTGCCTTGCCTAAAAAAGGCACTATGGGGGTAGCAAGAGTCTTTGCCAATATCCGAAAGCCCAGGGGTGACAGGTGCAAGCCGTCCCTAGCGAAGCATCGTGGCCTGTCGAGCATGTCATCCTAGGCTGACAGGCATTGGATCCCCTTTGAATGATACCAATACTTAAGTCAATTGTTGAAATTGATCATCTTTTCTTCATATTGTGGCATCATTCTTGGTGAGGGTAAGATGCTACTCAAGGTCAGGGTCATACCGGCCTCGGCTACATGCTCAGAGAGCTCCTCTATGTCTCTTTTCATGTAGTCCAGGGAGGTACGTCTCAGGTCATTCACACCAGCATGGACAATGACTGAGTCATATTTGTACTTGCCTTCGAGTGACCTGAGTGCTTGTGTTATGTGGCGGATCCTAGCGCCCGACAGGCAGCTCACCATGACCTTCTCCTTGTTCAGCCTGGTGAGTGGGACGTCAGTGTGCCTGACGATAGAGTCACCTATTACAAGTGTATCAGGTGTGTTGTTTAGCCTTAAGGGCTGTGACTGTTCTGCACACTGGCTTTGTGAGCTATGTGTTGCACGTTTTTTGTTTTGTGGTAGTGGTCGCTTGGGTGTCTGCTTTGGAGGTCTCTGCTGCTTAGGCAGATTTTTATTTAGAGCCTCCGAGTAAGTTTTTGTGTGTTTATGTGTTTGGTTTGCTGCCGTGGTAGGTCTATATTAGACTTGTAGTGAGTGTGGTTTCCTTCTCATCCTGACTGGTTTCGCCAGTACTGAGTTGAGAGAGCTTAGCCTCCAGTATGGCTATATGGTTGCATCTCTCACATGTGTTGTAATTTGTTGGGAGGAGGAGAGGGTTGTCTGTGTACATGAGGCAGTTGTAACATTGCCTCAAAATTCCCAGATTCACCAGCTGGACCGGAGAGGAGATTGACAACTGACCTTTGGACATGCTAGAATAGTATTGGGAATTCCTTTATAATTGAAAAAAAAGGGCCAACGGGGAACGAGGTACTCAAGGGGAGTTTGTGATGATGTAGTGCTTTTAATATTTTAGTGCTGACTTATATAATTGCTTTAGTGAGCAAGTGCCAGGTAACTTAAATGCAATGTGTTTCAGGTAACTTAAATGCAAAAACAACAAACAGTAACTTTCTTTCAAGTGAAACAAGGAAATAAGTACAGTAAGCAATGCAGATATCACTAGGGATCCACAGAAGCACTGAAAAGCTGCGTTTTAGGTGGAATTAGCGTTTCAGGGAAATAACAAGCAAACAAACAAACAGCATACAAATAAAGCTAGATTTAGCAGGCTTGGATCTAGTCTATGCTATAGCAAAGAAGGTGTACCAATTTCAGTAAGAAACAGTTCAAATATTCAGGCACTATAAGCCTTTAACCAGAAATTTCCAGCTCAGAAGGGCAGAGTCCAGCCTCTCCTACCGCAAGAATGCAGACCACGAACCTTCTTAATGTAAAATAACTGGCCTGATGCCCAAGTGCTTAAACCAGAACTAATACACTTTTAGAATAACAGACACTGAGCCCTCAATCAGCAGTTCACAACTTAGAAGGATGTAAGCTACCTGTCCTGCCACCACAGTACAGGTGACAAACCTTCCTAATGTAAAACAACTGGTCTGAAGCCCAAGTGCTTAATCCAAAAGACTTAGAATGATAGCTACACTTTAATCAAGTTACTACCAAGCAGTAATAAATACAATTGAATACTTTAAAGAATGCCTGGATTAGTGCTCAAGTTATACAAACAAAGCTAGATTCAGCAGGCCTGGATCTAGTCTATGCTACAGCAAACAAGGTGTACCAATTTCAGTAAGAAGCAGTTCAAATATGCATACATATCCGCCTGTCACTATTTCTGTCTCACATACATAGTACATCTATCTTTATGTATATTCAAATATATATATATATATATATATATATATATATATATATATATATATATATATATTTATAGATATATATATAGCAATATATAAATATATATATATATATATATATATATATATATATATATATATATATATATATATATTTGGGTCTACCTGATAACACCGACATGCCAAAACACTGACAATGAAATAAAAGACACGACAAAACCGAAAAAAAAAGAAAGTTCAAAAACACAAAACTTCACATGCCCAACAAACTACAATCCTGACAATCAACAAAACAAATACCTTTCTCGAAAAACACACACACACACACACACACACACACACACACACACACACACACACACACACACAACACAACCACACCAAAAACCTTACAGACCTACATTAAACCTTACATACACAACTATCTATGCACTAACCTTAACCCAAACCCTAACCCTAAGGTCCGTCACTATCGCACACTTACCTTACCCGCACCCTAACCCTAACTCACTTAATCCGCCCCAACCCTTAACTCTGTCACTATCGCACACTTACCTTACCTGCACCCTAACCCTAACTCACTAAATCCACTCCTAATCCTTAACTCTGTCACTATCGCACACTTACCTTACCTGCACCCTAACTCTAACTCTCTTAACCTGCCGCAAAACCTAAAGTCCGTCACTATTGCACACTTACCACACCCTACCCTAATGTCCGTCACTATCACACACTTACCTTACCCACACCCTGACCCTAATGTCCATCCATATCTCACATTTACCTTTACATGTCGGTGTTCTCAGCATCGTGATTCTCAACTGTCGGTCTTCTTCATTGTCGATCTTCCGGTGTCGGTGTTCTTGTCATCGGCGTTTAGAGATGTCGGCGTTTTCGGCATATATATATATATATATATATATATATATATATATATATATATATATATATATATATATATATATGTATATATAAAGTGTACACAACTCTGTTAAAATGCCAGGTTTTTGTGATATAAAAACTGAGACCACAATAAATAATTTCAAAACTTTTCCCACCTTTAATGTGACCTATAACTTGTACAATTCAGTTGAAAAACAAACAAATCTGTTAGGAGAAAAAATATAAAAAATAAAAAACGTACAATATGCTGATTGCATAGGTTTGCACACCTTTAAACTAATACTTTGTTGAAGTACCTTTTTATTTAATTACAGCATTCAGTCTTCTTGGGTAGGAGTCTATCAGCATGGCACATCTTGACTTGGCAATGATTGCCAAATCTTCCTTGTAAAATCTCTCCAAATCTGTCAGATTGCGAGGGCATCTCTTGTGCTCAGCCCTCTTCAGGTCACCCCACAGATTTTCTATTGGATTTAGGTCTGGGCTTTGGCTAGGCCATTTCAAAACTTTAATTTTCTTCTGGTGAAGCCATTCTTTTGTTGATTTGGATGCATGTGTGGGGTCATTGTCATGTTGAAAGGTGAAATTCCACTTCATCTTCAGCTTTCTAGCGGACTTCTGAAAGTTTTGGGCTAAATGTGACTGGTATTTGGAACTGTTCATAATTCCCTCTACCTTGACTAAAGCCCCAGTTCCAGCTGAAGAAAAACAGCCCCAAAGCATGATACTGCCACCACCATGCTTCACTGTGGGGATGGTGTTCTTTTGCTGATGCAAAGTGTTGTTTTTGCATCAAATGTACCTTTTGGAATTGTGCCCAAAAAGTTCAACCTTGGTCTCATCAGACCATAACACATTTTCCCACATGCTTTTGGGAGACATGATGTATTGTTTTGCAAATTTTAGCTGGGCCTGGATGTTTTTCTATGTAAGAAAAGGCTTCTGTCTTGCAACCCTACCCCATAGTCTAGACATATGGAGAATATGGGAAATTGTTGTCACATGTAGTACACAACCAGCACTTGCTAGAAATTCCTGCAGCTCCTTCAGTGTTACTGTAAGTCTCTTGGCAGCCTCCCTGACCATTTTCATCTTACCTTTTAATCAATTTTGTAGCGATATGTAGTTCTTTGCAACATCACTGTAGTCCCATATTTTCTCAACTTTTTGATGACTGTCTTCACTGTGTTCTATGGTATATCAATGCTGTGGAAATCTTTTTTGTATCCTTCTCCTGACTGATACCTTTCAACAATGATTTCCCTTTGATGCTTTGTAAGGTCTCTGTGAACCATGGCTTTTGCTCCTACAGGCAACTAAGTAAATGTCAGGAAAATTCTAATAGGACAGCTGAACTTTATTTGGGGTTAATCGGAGTCTCTTTAATTGATGTCAGGTGTGTACCCAAGAAGACTGAATGCTGTAATTAAATCAAGAGGTGCTTCAACAAAGTATTAGTTTAAGGGTATGCACACTTATGCAACCAGCATATCGTGCATTTTGTATTTTTTATATTTATATTTTATATTTTTCCCCCTAACAGATTTGTTTTATTTTTTTTTAAATGATTTATTGTGGTCTCATTTTTGTATATCACAAAAACATGACATTTTAACAGGGGTGTGTACACTTTATATATATATATATATATATATATATATATATATATATATATGGGTTCATGTCAAACCAACGACATGCTAAAATAATGAAAGTCACTACATCGAAACCATCGACAGTTCAAAACATCGACAGTACATTTATATGTAAGTACAGTGCTAACATGGGTCCTGCAAGGGGGAAGTAAAGGATATGATATGATACTGTACCCATACTACTTCCCCCTTGCAGGACCCATGTTAGCACTGTACTTACGTATAAATGTACTGTCGATGTTTTGAACTGTCGATGGTTTCGTTTCGATGTAGTGACTTTCGTTATTTTAGCATGTCATTGGTTTGACATGAACCCATATATATATATATATATATATATATATATATATATATATCTATATATATATATATATATATATATATATATATATATATATATATATATATATAGATATATAAATGGATATAAAAAGTGTACACACTCCTGTTAAAATGCCAGGTATATATTAATATATTCACATAATCAGGATGCATCAAGTACAGGTTTATTGGCCAATGAAATGCCCTCTAATCTTCCTTCAGAATCGACGAGTATTGCCCCTTTAACGCTTCCTTTGGGGCCTGGCAATCCTTCTACATCACTACCTGAGAGCACCGGAACCACACAGCTGACTGCGACTGGCACTCCTCCGCCTAACCAGTTAGCCTTCAATTCACATCACATTATGGGAGCCAAACCAAAGATACAAGACAGTATTGAGCGTTTTTTACCCTTGCCTGTCCAACTACACAGAACATCAGGGGACAGATCGCGAAGTCAGGGAAGAACAAAGAGAAAACTTTCTCAGGAGCCACAGACAAGGAGAGCATGGATGAGAGACTGAATTGTTTGATATTTAACCTTTCAGATACTGTACTTTCTAAAACTGATTGTAATGTTTTAAATAGAGGACTTAAGGACATTTGTTAGAACTGTTTCTTTAAAGTTGTTATTTAATAAGAGTGCGTCTATGGACTCTAATAGACCTGTGGACACTTCCCTTATGTTTAAGAAGAAGAGTACTTTTACTCCACCGCTACATCCTATGTTGGACTGTTTTGTTAAAGCTTGCGAACAAGATTTGTATAATTATCACTATAATAGTAAACCAGGGACATTGTTTTTTAACATGAGTCATAAAGAATGGGAGTCTGTTTTTTCCTTAGTTAATAATGACAACATTATTGTCAAACCAGCAGATAAAGGGGGGGGGGTAGTGTTGTTGAATACAAATGACTACATCATGAGCATGAATAGATTATTGGAAGATGCTGACACCTATAAACAAATTAATGAGGGTATTGTGCAGCGTCATATATATGAGGTCCACCAAGAATTGTATGATTTAATGATGGCCAGACAGATTGACCAAGATTTATATTCTTTTCTGTTTATAGAACATCCTAAGTTACCCTACATTAAAGGGCTTCCTAAGGTGCACAAAGGGGTTATACCCCCCCCCCTTTGCGCTCTATTGTTGTTAGTAATGGTTGGGTAACGGAAAACATCTCTGTTTATATTGAGAAAAAGCTTAGGCCTATAGTGTCTAATATACCCACTATATTAAGGGACACCTATCAGCTATTAGGTTATTTAAAAGAGATTGAGAAATCAGTTACAGATTCATGTTTACTAGTAACACTTGATGTCAAGAGCTTATTCACCTTGATTCCCAATGCTTATGGGCAGGAAGCCATAAGAGACATCTTAAATCACACTCAGGGGTTCAGTAGGAATGAACAAGCCTTACTGAATACATTGTTAGATTTAGTTTTAAATAATAATGTACTCATGTATAGAGAACAATACTTTCTACAGCAATGGGGTGTAGCAATGGGGACTCCCTGTGCCAACACTTATTCCAATCTGGTGGTAACCTTTTGGGAGTCCTCCTGCCTTTTCAAACATGCTAACTTTTCCAAAATTCTTCTGTATAGAAGATTTGTAGATGATATTCTGCTTCTGTGGGAAGGAACACCTGCAGAACTTTATAACTTCATAGAAGAATTAGAATTGACCTCAGACTTTTTAAGGTTTACGATAGATTTGTCTGCCACTCTCATACATTTTTTAGATATTACCATTAGTAAGGACAAAAAAGGGGGATTATATACATCCCTGTATAGGAAACCTTGTTGGAGGAATACTATACTCAGGTTTGATAGTACGCACCCTATGTTTACATTTAAAAATATTGTGAAGGGTCAATTTACCAGGATCAGCAGGTTGTGTGAGCATTCTGAAGAATTGCAACAACAATATCAGAAGTTAGAGCAGTTATTTCTTGACAGAGGTTATGATCCTGAGATGGTGCACAGAGTGAAGTTAGGCTTTACATCTGAAAATAGATATATTTCAGAGACAGGGAATCATATGAGATCATATACTTCCGCCCATTATTCTTACCACAGGGCTAACGTTATTTTGAAATTTACTAGTGATATTAGAAATATCACAGGGATTATTTCTAAGAATTGGAATATTCTGACTGTCGATAAAGACATCTGTAAGATTGTTGGTTTTCACCCTACTTTCACATACAGAAACAGCAAAAATTTAAAGAGAATTTTATGCATAGAGAAGTTGGGTAGCTCCACTGCCAATATAGCAACAGTCCAACAGAGATTAGGCACCTACCCTTGTGGTAGATGTAATATATGTACTTCGATTTCTCCTGTACAGTCTTTTACACATCCCACTCTTAATTATACCTTTGAACCTAAGCATATAGCCAATTGTGAGGACAAGAATGTTATCTATATGGCTAATTGTGACGTGTCAAGCATTTTATATAGGCATGACCACGAGACGACTTAGGGACAGGATTCATGATCATTTATATGAAATTAAAAAGGCTGATACCAAGAATGCATTAGCCAAACATATCTTGGAATTCCTCACACATGCCTTCAGTTTTAAGGTTCTGCAGAAGAAATGTTTTGATAAAAGGAAAGGTGACAACTTTTGTGAGTTAGAGAATATAGAGTTAAGCTGGATCTTCAGATTTAAGGCCCATCATCCCCCTGGACTTAACTCATACGTGAGTATTAGATCAGCACTGAAGATGAGGAGGTGATATTGACCTCTTGACCCTGTCTTCTCCTCTTTTTTTGTTTTCCCTTCTACATGCTTGTTCCCATTCAACATCTCTTCCCCCCCCCCTTTTTTCTCCTGTTTTTTCTCCTGTTTTTATAGTCTTCCAACAGTCTTTACACAGCCCTTTGGGATTTGTTTACAGGGATGGTTCATTGCTTAGCACATGTTTAGCTTGTGCTTGTGACAATCTAGGACAATTCTGTAGTATGGATAGACATAAAAGTAAGAGCGTGTGTTAGGTCTGTCTTTATTTTGACTTTTATTTTGACTTTTAATTACATAGATTCTACTTGAGGTTTTACAGTTTAGCAGTAGGTAGTTTGTAATACCATTTTTGGCAATCTTATATTTAATGTTTTTGATTAAGATGCTTTGAAACATCTGATTTATTTGCTTGGTTCATGTTTCATGCTCTACAATTGTATTGTCTTCTATTGTCAATGTGCTGCATGTTGAACAGTATACTGAATGTTTTAACTTTTTTAATTGTTGCAGCTTAATTGCTCAATTGGTATTTTAATACTTGTTAATTGATAGGGAGTGGAGACTCCCATTGTATATAAAAATGAGGTTTATTTTTCATGCATTAGATCTGAGGAAGCATGCAGTTGTGCATGTGAAAGCACTTATCTTTTGTTTATAATAAATTGTTGATCCTTCGTGGTGGTTTTCTTCCATTTTTTCAAGTATATGATATGATACTGTACCCATACTACTTCCCCCTTGCAGGACCCATGTTAGCACTGTACTTACATATAAATGCACTGTCGATGTTTTGAACTGTCGATGGTTTCATTTTGATGTAGTGACTTTCATTATTTTAGCATGTCGATGAATTGACATGAACCCATATATATATATATATATATATATATATATATATATATATATATATATATATATATATATATATATATATATATAAATGGATATAAAAAGTGTACACACTCCTGTTAAAATGCCAGGTATATATTAATATATACAAACATATTTCTCAGACTCTCCCCATATACCTGCATAACACATATACATATCATACACATGCACAACTACATGTACTGTATATATACATCCCTGTTATATACAGAACTATGCGTGTGGATGTCTGTACTGCCCTACATACCCTAAAACTGGTGAGGAAAGCTGCTCTATCACACATCTGTAATGTTGCTCTGAGATCCAAAGGTAGGACTCAGCAGTATAAATTGCAGTTACCAATAAACATCTGTGCCTACTGGATGTCACCACATAGACAGCAACAGGTGAGCAGCTGGTGTAGTGTCTAATGTTGCATATGCATGCATGGACAGAGCACATTATTCCTGTCCATAGACTTGTCCCTCCAAGTGCAAACAGCCTCATATAGATATACTGGTAACTATGCACACATAGCTAGGATGATATCTCACTGTTAGGATACTACATGCACATAATAGAATGAAGCAATATCACTCTGTAGATCACAGATACTGTTCAACACAAGCCTAGTTTGTGTAATCCACAAGTAGTTTGCCTGCAATCACATACAAAACAGAAATTAGCTGTGGCATGTGCGATAAGTATTGTGATCTAGAGTGTGTAAAACTACATAGGCAGAGGTTATAATCTCACTGCAGGCCACATGGTGTGTGTGTGTGTGTGTGTGTGTGTGTGTGTGTGTGTGTGTGTGTGTGTGTGTGTGTGTGTGTGTGTGTGTGTGTGTGTGTGTGTGTGTGTGTGTGTGTGTGTGTGTGTGTGTGTGTGTCTGTATACCCCTGCCAAACAACCGAGAAACCCTCATTGGCTATCAAACTGCAATGTGCAATGGTTATGCACTTTTTGGCCCTGTAAGTTCCTGCTGGCTTTCAAGCTGCCCTCTTCTAAAAGCCCTGATGATTTAATCTACCATAAGACTACCACCTGCCATAACAGCATCTGACTTAAACCATGGCACATGCAATAAGTACTGTGATCTATACTGTGTAAGACAATATAGGTAGGGGTTCTAATCTTACTACAGTCCACGTGGTGTGTGTGTGTGTGTGTGTGTGTGTGTGTGTGTGTGTGTGTGTGTGTGTGTGTGTGTGTGTGTGTGTGTGTGTGTGTGTGTGTGTGTGTGTGTATGTCCATATGCCATAAATATCATCATCTCAGTAATTTGCAAAGTAGAAGGGTTTTGCAGAATTTTATTTGTAGCAGGTGATGTGCCCCTCAAAATGCCTGTCCACAACTTGGCCTGCTGATGTCATCAAACATAATATTTCCTAAACTGACAGTATTATCAGGCATGAGGTGTGTTAGGTGCATCACGTACTATGATCTGTACTATGTACCATTACATGGGTAAGTGTTCTAATGTACATACAGCTAATTTGCACTATATGTGTGCTATGCCATGTCATGTAAGCAGTAAATGAAAGTGGTGCTATCCTCAATGTAGCCGTGTTTGTGTGTGTGGCTGTTAGAGCAATTTATATAAGCTTATGGACCCATAGGATGTTTCATCATCACTAGCATAATGGCCATACAGCTATCACAATTGTAGACAACTGTTTACCCTTATTTACATGATCAGCACATATTCCACAGTCCAAGAGGGACACAGGCAAAAGCCCTGTGGTGAAATGATGGCCACTGAGCCAGTCATATAGATGGCATGTGTTGAGGTACACTGAGGCACTTTGCTTGCCATTAGCCAGGGCTCTGTTGCAAAGGTGGGTTAAAGTTGACTAGACAAATCACTCCCACCAGCATGCATTATTAATGTCACATACTAGGTCAATGTCCTTATAGTGATTAATACATGCACTATTCCACCTACAGATATGCAACATTAACAATCAAGCACGGTAACACATTGCTCCATTTGCAAGGCAGAGATCACCTCTGAGTAGTCTATATGCCAAAGTTTACAATGACCCTCAATTCAGATGATCCACATTGAACACATTCTGAAGATGTGAAGTTCCCTTGTGAGGGACTATACTGTTGTGTGCAAATGCCAGTACTGCTTGGAAAGGTCCATTATCAAATGGCCATCACACTCAGACATTGGCATGCTGAAGAGTACAAGGAGGTTATGAGTATGTCAAGTACAGGTGATTGTGCCCTCAGCTATGGCACATAATTCCCATCACACCAGTAGGGAGACATGGTGATTTCAGGCACATTAGGTGTAAACCAGTGTGATCAGGTCTGTGTGACCAGTTCTTTCTCCCCTGAGTATGTACATCACATGTTGCTACTGATGTTCTACTTACCAGGTACATAGGTGTTACTGATGCAAATTCTACTACATATATATTTGCTTGGAGTTTATGGCCATTAGTATGTCAACAGGCATTTATTCATCACTACCATCTTGTAGGATATTAACATAACTCACAGATTGCATGAGTGCTCACAGTTTGCAGGCATCAGCCTACATTCTTAGCCATAGACAGTCAGTATTTGCTTGTATCATGGTCAAATGGATTCCAATCAGCGGAGTACACAGGACTGACCCTGTTGAACACTGCTACTTACAGATCAGCTGCCATCAATGGGCTACTAAGTGACCTCTACAATGATAGTACCGTAAGTGCTTTGTACATGATGCCTGAGTGGGGGTATAGTCAGATGTCTTGGCTCAGTCCATGGGGGTGTATGCTCTGATGTCCCCTCATCCAAGTCCTTGGTGACGGCCACAGAAATGTCCACCACATTTAACAGTTATGATCCCCCTGTCAGACATCCAAACTGTGTCAGTCAACTGTGTGTAGATCACATATATGTGTTCTGATCAGCTCCATGGTGATTGACCCTACAGCCCTACAGATATGGATATTCAGACAAAGGGGTCTATAGTTCTGGTTGTCAGTGCATGCACCACCTCTGTTCAAGGGTTGCCTTTGCCCAGTCATCTGGGGTTCAGCCAGTGGTTTCAGCGTGATTGCAAGGTGTTCCCAATAGTATCAGTAATCCATGAAACATTCCATGTAGGATGCAGCTTGGGATGTTAGAATGACAAATGAATGCTGTGTATCCTCCATAGAGAGGCCGTTTATGACCTGCTCTGTAGATAAGGAAGTTATGGGACAGGTTGTAGGAATGTCATTTGTTACGTGTGTTGAGGACAGGTTAGTAAAGTTGAAGCAGAACATGTGGGACTACAGGTTAACTGAATCAAATTCACTGGCCTGTCCAACAATATAAAACAAATGCAGCCCCTCACGAGCTGTAACAGTCCCAGTAAAATAAAGATGCACTGGCACACTTTAGCGTTGAATAATAAAATTCCTTCTTTAATACGAACTATTAAAACAAAATAGCTTCACAAACTGGTTGAGCGCTTTCATCTACTCCTGTAGATTTCCTCAGAACCATTTGAAAGTGCTTAATTACATATTATATAGTCTCCTTTCTCCAATAGCATCATCACATTAATTAGTTGAAAACAATTAATGACTAACCATGTAAAGCTGTTTAAAGTGCACAGTGCTAGATTCCCTCAGAAATGTTCCTTCCCTCTAGTAACTTATTTTTTAAAATCCTTGTGTATGTCTGTATTGTTTTGAACATACATTCATATTCACATGTCATATGTACATTACATTATAAAATTATTGACTATTAAAACCTCATAAAGCTAAAAACTATAAAAATTATATAAAAAATATATAAAAATAGCTTCAGAGTGAATAGCTGCTTTAACATCACATTTTTGTGTTTTTATGTTGTCATAAACACCTTAATAAGAGAAATATCCTAGATAACACTTTACTTTTTGTCCAACATGGGTTTTATAGATATGGTATCATTAAGCCCTGGGCTTTCTGATGCATTCAATTTTATTTGCCAACGTGTCTCCTTTTCCATTAGTTTTTTCTTTGTGTTCCCTCCCCTTGGATTCTCTAGTATGTGTTCTAGTATACCAAACTCAAACATCTTACATTCATTATGAGCTTCACAATGTCTCCATAATGCATTATTTCCATCTTGTTTTCTTATCTTATAACAGTGCTCATAAATTCTATTTTTCAAACACCGTGTGGTCATTCCTACATAATAACTTGGACATGTTTTACACTTGGCTAAATATATAACATTTCTTGTTCTACAATTCCCCTTACAAAAGGTGATATTAGTCTTGTGAATATTGTCCAGAATTATACTTGTTTTCCCTATAATAAGCCTACACTGATTGCATCTACCACATTTGGTTGTGCCATGCTCACTTTTGGTAATGCCATACATCCTATTTAACCTGGATTTTAGGTTAAGTCCATTTCTGTAAACAAATGTGGGTTTTCTTCCTACTATGTTATATACATTGTCATCAGTTTCTAATATATTCCAGTTCTTCTCAATTACGTCCCTAATTTTACCTACTTCAGGGGCATATTGTATAACACACGCTCTTCTAAACTCCTGGGTAACTATGTCTGAAGAATTACTATTTGCCATGTTATTTCCCAGTATAGGTTTGTATTTTTTCCCCATTCCTGAGTGACATAGTTCACTACGTCCACTATCATCCCTTTCGGGTAACCTCTTTCTTTAAACATCTTAGCTATCTTATTTAGCTCCTCTACCATATCTTGATAGTTAGATGTCATTCTTGCTGCTCGTATACATTGTCCCTTGATGATGCTTTTTTTCTGGTGTGCTGGGTGACAACTATTGAACTCTAAATAATCATTACTAAATGTGTCTTTTCTATATAAAACAAATATAATTCTGGACAATATTCACAAGACTAATATCACCTTTTGTAAGGGGAATTGTAGAACAAGAAATGTTATATATTTAGCCAAGTGTAAAACATGTCCAAGTTATTATGTAGGAATGACCACACAGTGTTTGAAAAATAGAATTTATGAGCACTGTTATAAGATAAGAAAACAAGATGGAAATAATGCATTATGGAGACATTGTGAAGCTCATAATGAATGTAAGATGTTTGAGTTTGGTATACTAGAACACATACTAGAGAATCCAAGGGGAGGGAACACAAAGAAAAAACTAATGGAAAAGGAGACACGTTGGCAAATAAAATTGAATGCATCAGAAAGCCCAGGGCTTAATGATACCATATCTATAAAACCCATGTTGGACAAAAAGTAAAGTGTTATCTAGGATATTTCTCTTATTAAGGTGTTTATGACAACATAAAAACACAAAAATGTGATGTTAAAGCAGCTATTCACTCTGAAGCTTTTTTTATATATTTTTTTTATATATTTTTTATAGTTTTTAGCCTTATGAGGTTTTAATAGTCAATAATTTTATAATGTAATGTACATATGACATGTGAATATGAATGTATGTTCAAAACAATACAGACATACACAAGGATTTTAAAAAATAAGTTACTAGAGGGAAGGAACATTTCTGAGGGAATCTAGCACTGTGCACTTTAAACAGCTTTACATGGTTAGTCATTAATTGTTTTCAACTAATTAATGTGATGATGCTATTGGAGAAAGGAGACTATATAATATGTAATTAAGCACTTTCAAATGGTTCTGAGGAAATCTACAGGAGTAGATGAAAGCGCTCAACCAGTTTGTGAAGCTATTTTGTTTTAATAGTTCATATTAAAGAAGGAATTTTATTATTCAACGCTAAAGTGTGCCAGTGCATCTTTATTTTACTGGGACTACAGGTTAGCTATGGCTGCAGACCCACTCTATGTTACATCATTAAGTATGAGTTCACCAACTATTTGGGCCTGTATTTTGAGGTTGCACATGTAACTACACTGTGCATTGTGGTCCTGCTTTGTATGAGTGGCTAATTTTGTCCTGTACTGTGTTTACACAACATCACAACACTATGTGGTTGTTGTAGCTGATGAGCTGTATCACCATTTTAAGGGGGTCACCCTCATCCCAACTGTCACACAGCAATGTCCACCTCCTATTGTATAACCTGATAATTGCAGTTGTCCACCAGGCAAGTCTGTTGTGCCATAAGGAGCCTGTGTTCCTTCTGTCAGGTATAGCCGAGTTCATGGAGTTGTAAAGCTACTGCCATAATGCATGGATGTACAGCTCTGCATACATGCCATCCCATCAGAGGTTGAAGGTGCTGTCAAGCTATGTAAACCTTCCCACTGGAGGTAATGCATGGCTTTGTTGAAATATATGGCTGCATTTTCTGCAAGGGGGGTTACTACTGTTAGTTTTAATGACACTGATCTGTGATCGGATCCTACTAGGGAGAACCTCACATTGGGGGTCTGCAGTGGTCACCCACATTGGCAAACGCATGTTGCAATATGTTGGCTCCCCCTTGGGGGGGTGTCATGGCACTGTTCCAGAACAATGTAGTTATAGATGTAGACTAACTTTTGGACAAGTTAGCTGCAGCATGACTAAGCAACATAGCTGGTGGTCACTTAATTCCACCCCACAACATGGTGTAATGATATATCTTGACAGACACATGTACATACAAATACACACATTTGGTGTCTGGATACATGGATCTGTTGCGGTGCCTGACTTTTTTTTGACTATGTGCCTTCCATTACTGAATAGCACCTGCATCGTCTCTGGGAAATCACAGTGTTTCACAAAATCTGGATGTGTATCTATCCTTAATGAGTATGTATACACCACCTACATTACATAGAAAACTGTCATTTTGAGGTGTGAAGATGTGGATGGACATGTAGTCTGGTATGGTTGTAGTGCTGTCCACAGCCTTGAATCAAATGTCCTTGACTGCACACGTCTGCATAATCCAGAATAGGGACACATTACACGGACTGGGGTTCAGTGTTGCCATACCCACCATGTAGTAGCATACCATGCTGTTGTATGCAGATGATATTCTCATTGTCACTGGCAAAGCATTGATGTCTGCTGAGCAAGGCATCCCAGGCAGACATGTAGTATCCCCTGATAATGACACTAAACATTAAGGCAATTATTATGACACCAGACATTAAGGTAATTATTGACTTCCATCAATTTATGTGTGTAAGAAGCCATCATCACAGGTGAGTGTCAACTGCAGCCAAAAGGTATGTGTATACCTGTGAGTGACACACAGTGGCTAAGCAGAGTTATGTGTCTGTATACAGGCCAATGACATATGTCCCTATGCAGGAACTATGATGTCAACATTATGTTTACTGATATCCCTTGATTTGCAGCAATGTGTATTAAGGCCTATTGTTTCAAGCCATAGACAGCTATCTGTGACGTGTCCCATATGTAGCCTCTTGACACAGACATACATGTGTCTCACAATGTAATCACCACTGACTAAGAGGTGTGATTTTGTGGTTTGCCTTAGGTGTTTGACCAGTGAGAAAGTGCTGTATGCAGTATTACGTGTACTGTGCACTCCAGAGGCAACATGTTTTGAGGTGTCTGGCAATGTGTCTTGTAAGAAGCTGTGTGTGTGATGTGGGTGTAGGTGGTGCAGGATGTGAGCTGTGTATGTTGGAGACACCATGACAGCAAGGTTTGAAATGCAGTCATATGTGTCACACATTGTGTTTGTGTGTCATAGGAGTAGAGAGGTAGGGATACTCCCAAAATCTCAGCAGTAGGTCCTGCAAAGGTAGGCTCATGCTGCTACACCCTTGGGGTTCACAGCCTGATATACACTGTTTTTAGGCATACCTTGCAGTTTAGATGTGGATGCCCATGCATGCATAGTGGACTTGTTCAACTTTGCTGACATTATGCTGGCCTCGCAAGTGTACAACACCTGTCAAACTAGACAGCACACTGGATGCTGTTTGGTATGTTGTGGGAACACAGTATGACATGTGGCAAGTGGACACACATTGGCCAAAAGTGGCCAGTCCACTGCAGTAGTCCTCACAGCCATGTCATGTAGATATGCACCAGTAATGTGTTGAAGGACAGGATGCATGAAGTGCTGTGAAAATGTCACCTATGATGGCACACCGGTAGTGTGCTGATTGTTACAGCAAGACTGGACATCTATGTCAATGGACATTGTAGATTATATTGTGGCACTAAAGCAGTGCTACTCATCCTCCTCTTGTCAGTTCCCTAGTGACATACCACCAACCCTGAAACAGACAGCATAACACATGCAAAAGCCAACTGATTAGCCAGGTTGCTAATCAAGGCATCTACTTAGAAAAGGGTATGTAAGCTTACAGAGCCTTTTATGACACAAAGCCTTTCACAGATTTTTACGGTTTTCGCCAAGAAGAGACTAGCATAACGTAGCATGCCTCCTACTTCCTACAGGTCTCACTGAACATTTCACAAGCACTGAACTCAAAATATTATATAAGTAAAGCAAAACTCTCCCTATTTTCTGGCCTTTGCTCCCTCACCACCACTATTTTAGTTGGTCCAAGTTTCTCGCATTTACAGGTTCAGTGGCATGACTGCAACAGATACCATCCAAAAATGGGAAACCATGGTTCAGGGAGGTAGGATGACTTACCAAGATAGAAATATAAGGAAATGACTAAATAATTAAATCAGCAAAACTAGAATATCAAAAACATAGACAATTCTGAAATACAGTTCTTTATTTTTTCTAAGGCAGCCCTGCTTTGGATAGGTGGGTCTGGGGAGGAGGGCACAGAATGCCACGTCCTGCTATTTTAATGAAAATAAAAAGAGAGTGCTGACTTATACAGGAGTGGGGTCACTGTTTGTCCAGCAAGTCTTGCAATGCACTAAGCAATGTCTCCACTATGGACATCTGGAACGGTGGCAGTAACTTATACAAAGTTATGAGCAAATGCAAGCAATGCAACTGAAAAACACAAACAAAAGCCGAGATAAAAAGAACTCAAAATGCTGTAATTAAAATAAAGAACCTAGGACCATCATCACTAAATTCTTATTTTTGCAATTATCAGTTCGGACAGTGCCTAACCATACTCCCAACGACAATAGTTATGTGCAAAGCACAAGACAGATAATGTGGTCAATGCACTTGTGCTGCTCTGAACAGTCACTCATAGGTTCATAGGAAGGTACTAGGCTATTGGCCCTAGGGCCTATATAAGCCTAGCCAAAAGCATACCCTGGCTTTCGCCACCCTAGAAAATTACTTTATATAAAACTTCAAACCTAAGCAAATACTGCTCGATCACAAGACAGACCCCTCTTTCATCCTATTCCTTTGGATAGCAAACACAGCACAATATTTTATTTTATATGATTTAAATGTTATTATATATTAGATCACTTTTGTGGACATGTTCTATCAGCTCTGTAAGCCAATGTACTAATAGCTATCGTTACACTAGACTTCAATTTAAATGAGGCAAACAATTTCCATCTACAGTCATTAATTATTGTTCTAAAACTGTATAAAATACAGAAATTAAAACCACAAACAAACAAAACCTATATGCATGTTCTACAAAAGAAAATGGGGTGATTTAAATTAAATACCACACTCATACTTCTGAAGTATACCTCATCTGGGGTCTTAAAAAGTTCATGATGCTAGAAGTTTCACACTGAAAAGGTCAATCACGCATTTATCCATTTTATAAGTAAGACCAGCATATTTTTAGCCATCCTATGACCTTCTTAGATGAAACTGTTAGTAAGTTGTCAGTATGTGTTCCACATTTTCCCAATTTGTTCCATATTATGGGGGCTGGTGTTCCTCATTTTGGTGATGCAAGGCTCAGAACTATGACCACACTATATGGAGTATCTGAATAGTAAGCACACATAACTTGCTATTGTCAACGATTCCCTCAGCTTCCAAGCTAGCAAATGCACGTAAGATAACACAAAGCGTCTGTAACAGGCAGGAAATCCTACCCAATTGTCACACATAAGAAAACACATATAAAAGAGGCCACAAGTTTAATCTATATGCTGATTTGATGGCACCATTACACTAGCAAGAAAAAGACTTTTAGTCCTGTAAAAACGTACAAGTAGTTGCCTAAAAAAAAGCTGCACATCTTGTACAAAACAAATTAAAAGTTTAATTTCTTTCTGGTTATAAGAAGTTGGCTTGACATTGCATGGTAACCCCAATTCAGACAATCACGTTTTGAAAAGCGCTACCCATTATAAACATATACACACACACACACACACAAATACACAAAAGTACGTCAACAGCTGCAAAGTCAATTACGGCCCTTTCATTTCCTTGTACTATGCTGCAACCACATACTACTACTGAATGAAAGGGAGGATAAATTACAGTATTAAATCATATTAATCGTGTAATCCACACAACAAACTTGACAGTACTGCACATACCTGAAACCCCATTACCTCCAAAGAAAGACATGATGTTAAACCCCTCCTCTCATGTTAGACGTCACTCGAGGTGATTCAGTCATTAGTTAACCAATGATAGCAAAATTATAATGTGAAATAGGAATCTCAGTATTGAACGAGGTGCACTCATAAAAGGGCCTGATTTTCAGTCTTGCAAGGCTTACGATGTAATTAAACTTCTATTAAACTGTCACTAAACACTTAACTTGAACACATTGAAAATCTCCGTATTTCAAACCTCCATGAAAAAAGTATATGCATAAAGTACAATTAGCAACGATAACGTATGCTTGTGCCTGCACTGTTTATCATACCTGTACCATGATAGACATCCTTAGAAATATTCTCTTTACATTTTTTTACAAGATGCCCATCCACTCTTAGCATACTCTGCTTTATACATTTTTTCTTCAGTCTTGTTGCCTGTCTAACTCAAACACAGGTGAATGCTTTGGTTAGTACCAAAACTAAGAATAAACACCATGTGTATCTGACGCTCAAGATATATAGCACAAAATTAATTTCTGCAAATGAAGATTGGAAAAAAGGAATGTTTGATTTAAACTATCACAGTAACACTTATGGAGATGATCACAGAACAATGAAAGTTAGGTCTGGGGGTGGAGTTGTTTGGCAAGCGGCGGCTTGGATTGCAAGAATCCGATTGGCTGCCACCACTTGCTTCAGGGAAAACATACAGAATCAGCTTGCTATCTGCAAGCCTATTTTCTCCAAAATGTTAAATGCAAACATGATGTTCCTCCACCATTAAAATGAAGTTGAGAAGGTACCTGACAAAGTTCAGGTACTTTTTCAGCTGCATTTCTAACAGTGGAGCTAAAAAGGGACTGTGAATTTACTGGTGGTTGTGGAAGGCACTCAGGTGAAACAGCTTACATTTTCAAGCGCCTCACAGAGCACTCGGATGTAAGCACTAATGATATTAAATCCTCACTTATATCCATTCTTGTGTGTTTGGTATTCTAGTAGTGTACTCTTACACCAGACTGCAAGGTGCAATTTCAATTTTTGCATTACTCTTTATGCAAGTTTATGCAAAGCTGCGTGATGTGCAGCTCTGATGAAACACATTTAATGATGTAACATGCACTTACTATGTTTTTCTTAAACCACCTGTTTTAATTAACAGCTGTGTGGCATGGCAGGGTAATGCAGAACCATACAGGTGCAATGGTTGTGGATTCAAAGTAGGGGTCAAGTGTTCATTTTGTACATTTATTTTTTAAAACACATATCAATATAACTCCATTTAGCTGAGCTACTTGAAGCTGCACAATGCTGCACATCTTGCAGTGTCACACTAAAAAAACTAAAAGAAAAGAAAAATGGGGAGCTAGGAAAGTGGTGAAATGGGGTGCAAGCAAGGGGAAAAACATAGTGAAAGGCAGGTAGGTATAAGCAAGAAGGGTGTAAGAAAGAACCATAGCTATCCATTTCTTGTATAGCAACAACTGTGAACTTTGACAGAATTTGCAGATGACTTTGGACTCTAACCCCCAGAAAGAGGGGTGAGGAGAGCATAATTGCATTGTTAAGCAAATTGGACCAAATATTGTGTATCCAGTGAACAAATATGCAAAATGGAGAGCTATGTATGAGACAAAATATTTTTTTGGGGCAGGTGCCCATTTTTTTAAGGTGAGAGTGGAATGTTGTGGTAGGGGCATAGGTATATGTAGGGGAGGTAAGTTGGGTAGGTGAGGAAGCTTTTGCAGATAGACAAGACAGAAAAGACAACAGACAAGGGTGGTGTGTGACACAAGAGGGAGTAAACACCTAGGATGGGGAGGGTGTTTTGGAATCTCAGTCCCATGTACCTTCACAAGGTAGCAGCATGACTCACATCCTCACCCATAGGAATGTCAACACTGCACCGTCACTGCCCTGAGGGTGGCAGTGGTAGAGGCTGGGTCCCGGTGCAAGCCTGCCCTACCAGGGTGGCTAGCATGCTCTCCATCTGGTGCAGCCATCATTCAAATCCACTGAAGATGATCCTGTGCACTAAACCTGGCAGTTCATCATGGGTGACAACTCCCTCTCCACCACAGCTCCCAGAGGGGGACCCTGCCCAGTCCCTTGGGGCAGTACTACAAGATGCCACAGGTAGTGCATGGGCAGCATGAGGGGCACAACCAGGCTGGGTACCAGACATGCTGGGACCGAGTGCTATGGCCAGAAAAGGCAAGGTAGGTGAATCACAAGTAACTGGCCAACCTTGATGCACTGTAGTAAAGTAGTTATAACAATAAGTTTAAGTTAGTATTAACCAAACAAATGTTAGTATTAACAGAATGGAATATAATAATATTTATTAATCAAAATACATATTAAGGTATATTGTGTATAACAGAACATTAAGTAACATAACAGTAAGTATTTTAGCAGCAAACCAGTATGAATTAAACCATATGGCCAGTAAAACAGTTAGTGTAACAAAATATGTTAATGTTAAATCATAATAATAAATAACAATTGCACACATTACATCTTACCAAAACACCATTATTCTCCCACCAAACAACTTCCACTGCACAACTACAGTCACCACCATTCATGACACACCCTCTCACTACTCATACACCTCAAACAAAAAATACATCCCAGTGCACAACCCACATAATCTATCACCTCCACCACACAAACAAAAAGCATCCCTAAAACTTTACAAACTAATCCTCCACCCACATTATCTATCACCCACTACACCCATCAAAAAGCTACCCCTAAACTTAAACGAATCCTCTCATTAATAAAGCTAATGTTCTCAGCCATAACGAAATGGTCTCAGCAGTGACATCCACCCAAACTCTGGCCCCCACAACTCCTCCACTGAAAATCAGTGTAACAGCTTCACCTCCTCTCAAATTACATCCAATAGGAAGACAACTGACCTCCTTATTCTAAGCTTAAATATCAAAAATATAACCAATAAGATCCATGAACTCCACGCTAACATAGACTTATACTCCCCAGATATTATCATTCTGACAGAAACTTGGCTCAAATCTCACATTACCAGTCAGCAAATTCTCCCTTCAGGTTATGACATGCTAAGAGCAGATCAGTTGCACAAAAAAGGGGGTGGTATAGCTGTAATGTATAAACAACATCTATACTTTGAAATCCTAAACTTATCAGCCCCGCAAATTGACAAAGAAGAAATAATATATACCAACCGAAAAGTAAACCAAAACAAAACCATTAACATAATAGGCTGCTACTTCCCACCTGGCCACAATATCCCTCCACTAGAAAACCTCCTCAGCGGGTAAATCCTCACCTTCCACAAGAAACCTTAATTTAGGTGATTTTAATATTGACTGGCTATCCTGTACCAACCACCATCCAGCCCACCATCTAAACCTTCATGGTTTCTTCCAACTCACCCAGACACCCACCAGAATAAATAAAAATACCAACAAGCATACTACTCTTGACTGGATACTAGTCAGCAATAACCCCCAATCATAGATAGCTAGCTGCCAACAAGATAGCCTCAGTGATCATACCCCAACATTCCTACTCAAAAAACACACATATCAGGCTAAACCCATTACCTATTGGCAAATGCGTAATAAAGTAAACTTTAACCCAGACATCTTCATATCATCCCTTAAAAACTGCAACTGGACTCCACTAAAATACCTCAACCTTGTTGATGCTGTTCAATTTTTTCCATATCACCTTCATTGAAGTCCTTAACAATGATGTACCCACAAGATTTACTAGAGTTAAAGCCCAGTCCTCCCCATGACTACAAAAAGCCACTAGGTCAGAAATAACAATCCAAGATAGAGGCTGGAATCACAGGCATAAAACTAAAAACCCCTATGATAGACAGAAATGCCTTGAGTTACATAACAGAGTCAAAAAGCTAATAAAACAAGATAAAATCCTATATTACCAGTCTGCCATGAACTCCATCCAATACAACCCTAAGCAATTCTGGTCAACCATCAACTCCATCTTCCACCCAGGAAAAGTTGGAACCCCTCAACCAGACAAAACAAACTCCAATGAAAATATTGCCACCTCTTTCAATACACACTTCACACAAACCGTTCTATCACTAGCAAGAAAACATAACCCCCTCCCCTCCACCCTCCAACTACACCTAGTAACCTGCCCACTACATTCTCTTTTTCTCCTATTCCTATCTCCAACATAAAAAAACTATCATCAAAACTAAAGCCCATAAAACTAGCAGCTGACACCCTCCCAAGTGAATACCTTAAAATTGCAGCTGAAGCCCTAGCCTACCCAGTCTCAATCCTGATCAACCAATCTTTATCAGAATGCTATGTCCCTTCACTATGGAAAATATCCCACATCATTCCCCTCCACAAAGGTATCCCCTCCACAGAACTCACCAACTACTGTCTCATAGCAATTCTCTCTCCTCTCCAAAATACTTGAGAGAGGCATTCACTCTCAAGTTATAAACTACCTCCTTACTAACAACCTCCTTTCTAACACACAACATGGTTTCTGGCCATACTACAGCATAACCACTGCCTTACTTGCTTTTACTAATGCAATCCTTCAACATAAAAACAATGGCTATTTCTCCTCTGCAACTTTCCTACACCTATCTAAAGCATTTGACATGGTCTCATAAAAACAACTCATCTCTGTTCTCAATAATCTAGCCTTTTCTCAATCTGTCACAGTCTGGTTCCAGAACTAACTGACTGGCTGCCAGCAATCCATTGTTTGGCATAATGATTGTAACCCCCAACTCCCTGTCTCAATTGGGGTTCCCCAAGGATCCATCCTTGTATGCTTACTCTTCTCCATATTCACAAATAAGCTAGCCTCTGCTACTAAACAGGCCACTCTCATAGAGTATGCAGAAGATTCCACCATCATCTGCTCAGCTCATTCCCTTCCTCAACATCAAAAAACACACACAGGAAGCCTTTTCCTCTGTTGAAACTTGGCTTGCTGATGCACAGTTAATACTTAATCCAAACAAAATGAAACTCCTTATCTTCCAACCCACCAAACACAATCAAAACACCCCCCCCAATTTAATATTACAGCCAATTATAACACCATTATCCCCCCAACAGACCACACCAAACTACTTGGAGTTGAGATTGACAATAACCTCAAGTTTGACATACACATCTCATTAACCATAAAAAAGCACACAAAACATTAGGATTGTTATACAAAAATAAGCAATTCCTCACCAAAACAGCTCTATTGCAAATATTTTATATAGCAAACCACAATGCTGCTTTACACTTTATTGGTATTTCTGGTAATTATCTGTGAAATCTACATACACTATCTGCTCATAAAGTGGGCTACCTCAGCCATATACCTTTTGCTCCTGATGTGGAAGAAATTGTGACCATTATGTGACTTGCATTGGTCTGGAGACAACCTTGACGCATACTATTACTTGAAAAAAAAAATTACTGGGCATTCCTTTTACAGTGTAGAGCTATTGAAGTTTTACACTTGACTGCCATAACAATAGAACACACATGCAATCAATACAGCTGTGCTGCAAATATAAAGACAGGTTTATTTACAAAACCACAATGCTGCTTAACATTTTATTGGTATTGCTGATAATTCCCTTGTTCATTGCAATACAGTTGTTATTGTTCATTTATTGCACTACAGTTCTAATTGCCCATTTGTTGCACTACATTTCTAGTTGCCCAGTTATTGCACTACAGTTTTTATTGTTTATTCTTTATTGCAGTACATTTTTTTATTCTTTATTGCTTATTGCACTGCAGGGAGCATAATATACCCGTACTAACTACACTCATGGCGTGACCAGGCCAGGCGCTCAGCATTGGACTGAATATTGCATCTCCTGTCAGCTACAGTTGTTGGGAGAGAAGCATACCATTATGCATACCAGTTTTGCACACATTCAGCATGTGTTTTGGTAAAGCAGTGGGAAAAATAGTTACATATTTGTGGGGCATGCCCAGCCATAGCCTGTTGGACCCACATGTCTGACGTTCCCCTCTTTCTCCACTTCAGGTCATCATAGTGGTGACAACACATCTTACCAGTGCAGAGGATACCAGTAGCACTGGTAAGATCTGTGGCCAAATGATCCCAAACCTCAGCCTTACACTCTGAGCCCTGGTATCCACCCTGCAGCAGCCTACGTTCATAATTCTGTATAAGGAGCCCAACAAAATCCTGGAATCCTGCACACCACATCTCTGTGCCTGAAAGTGCACACCCTCTCCAACATCATCTGGCATATCAGCAGATAAGCAGACTCCAACAGATTATGCAGAATTCCTGACTATTGGCCTTGATATAGGCTGTTTTCCTGCCCCTACACATCATTCAGCAACATTAAAAAATGAGGTGTGTTGCTTAGCATTCGACAAACCAGCTTAGTGAAGCTGAGCAGCACAAAAACTCGCAGAACCATGGTTTTAGTGAAGGTTAGCAAAGCACAAACAATATTAGCCTTTAACCACATTTAAGCAGTGCTTAGCACTGTATAGCTCTCCCAAATGTACAATATTGATTTTAATTTAAAATGCATTTTATGTTGCATTCAACAAATTATATGTGTACTAGGGACTCAAATCCTGGACCTAGGGAACAGTAGACCATCACTCTACCCATTTAGTTACTTGGATAGCATATAGGTTTATAGGTTCATAGATTGGTACTAGGCTATCAGCCCTATGGCCTATACAAGTCTAGCCATAACAATTCCCTGGCTATTTCTTCACACACTATTTACTTCCCTGGACCCCTGTCTAGCAGGGTGACTGACATGATCCCAGGGGTGAATTTCCTTTCTCCCATCCAATCATCAAGGTTCCTTTTGAACAGGGCCAAAGAGGCACTCTGTTTGACATGCATGGCCAGTCTATTCCAGAGTCTGGGGAGTCTCTGGGTCAGGAACCTATCCCTCCAGCATGTTTTGTTTATTGTGACGACAATGTTTAGATCTCTGGAGCGTGTGGCTCTAAAGGATTGGGATTTCTTTAAGTGTAGCATGCCCAACAGCTCTGGGTTTGACATGGCCTAGTATGTTAAGCAGAGATCGCCTCTGAGTAGATGATATGCGACAGAGTATAGCTGGAGTTTTTTTAAGGCGGTCAGCATACAGCATCTGGTTTAGGCCTGTGATTCTTTTAGTGAGGTATTTCTGTGGCCTTTCCAGTTGTTGCAGATGTCTTGAGAGGTACATACCAAATGGGGTGTTGTATTCTATAATGGGTCTAATGAGGGATGAGTACAGTGGGACAATGATCTCCTTTTTTTGGATGAAAAGCCCTTTGTGATGAGGTGTGCCACATAGAAGGATTTTCTGACTCTTGCGGCGATGTGGTTATCGAAGGTAAGACCACTGTCCACCTGTGTCCCTAAGTCTCCTATCACACTTTCTGTGTTTAGTGCACTGCCACCTATGTGGTAATTCATGGGTACATGTTTTTTCCCAAAGGGGATAACAATACATTTCTTGGCATTGAGCTTGAGCCCATGGCTCTGGCACCAAGCATCTGTTTCTGTAAGGCCCTTTTGTAGATTATCCACATCATTTGGGGATTCAGTAATGGCTCCCAGTTTGCAGTCATCTGCATACTTTGTTAGCCAGAGTCCCTTAGTGTTGGCCTGTACTTCAGACAAGTAGATGCCAAACAAGAGCGGTCTCAGGACTGAACCCTGAGGTACTCCACTTGTCACTTGTCTGGAGCTGGATTTGGAGTCGGCTACTTTTACAGTGTGGGTTCTGTCAGTAAGCCAGTTGGCAACCTATTGGGTGATGTAGGGATTAATGCCAAGCTTATTAAGTTTATCTATGATTCCAGAGTGAGGGATGGTGTCAAAGGCCTTGGCAAAGTCTAGATAGGCTGTGTGGACCACCTTACTCTTGTCCATGGCTCTGGAGACTGATTTGAAGAAGTCAATCAGGTTCAGGAGACAAGCTCAGCCTTTCACGAACCCAAACTGGGTGGGGTCCAGCATTTGAAGGTTGCCAATGTCTTTGTTTATAAGTTCCATGATAATACGCTCCATGGCCTTGCAGATAAGGCTCATCAGACTGATGGGACAGTAGTTTCCAGGAACCAAGGTGGATCCCCCCTCGTGGAGTGGGATAACTGTAGCTCTTCGCCACTGAGTGGGCATGAAACCTGAGGTGAGGCTATGATTAAACATGACTCTTAGATGAGGTGCCAGTTCATATTGTAGTTCATGTAGTACACAGCCCGGGATGTCATCTGGTCCCATGGATGCTGTATTCTTAGCTTTGGAGAGTGCATTTTTTTATCTGTGTGGCTGTTATTACCGGAATTTGGTAATCCTCCAGTATTGAGATGGGCCATTAAGGGGGTGAGAGGGGGGTGAATTTGGCACTGAATCGATCTGCTAGGATATTGGCAATATCCTTGGGATCAGTAGATTTAATGCCATTCAGTTTCAGCTCAGAGCAGATCTGAGCATTGCCATTTAGATTCTTGACATAGTTATATATATATGTGGCTATCTTTGGAATCTCTGGCGATTTTATTTTCGTAACTAGCTTTGGAGGATTTTATGAGGGATCTCAGTTTCTTACTGAGGCTGGTTATGGAGTTTTTTGCATTCTGGGATTTTCCTCTTTTTTGCAACAGTTTCTTCCTTTTGTTGTAAAGTGTGTTTATGGCAGGGGACCACCAGTTTGGCTTCCTTTTTTTGAAAGAGAGCATCTTGGTTCTATTTGGGATGGCATGATTCATGCTTGAGTGGATGTGCTCATACAGTGCCTTAGTGTAGGATTCAGCAGTCAAACTTTTGGTTCCTGTCTGCATGGGCATCATGAAGTTTGTCACTTCTGACTTGAGTAGCATGAAGTTGGCTTTGGAGAAGTTTTTTATGGAGGTATCCTTACTGGGGGGTGGGGGTGGGGGTGGGATGTGGATGTTAAAGGTGATTAGCTTATGGTCAGACCTGACTAACAAGGGGGTGACCATAGGTGTGTAGCATCGATTTCCCATGTTGGTAAAGACCATGTCTAGGATATTGGAGCCCCTGGTGGGACTATGGATTAGTTGATCCAGGGTGTTAGAATTTATGAATTCCAAGAACTGTTGGGCAAAGGTGTTGGTACCCGAGTAGTTTTCCCAGTTAATGGCAGGGTAGTTAAAATCACCCAGTATTAGGGTGTTTGGTTCTATTTTAATATTTTCCAGTATGTTTAGAAAGGTGTAGTGAGAATCTTGGGGCATGGTGGGGTTCTGTAGCAAGCTACAATTTGGATTGCAGTCTTACCTAGTGTTAATTGCACCTGGAGAATTTCAGACGCATTGTGTTGGGCAACTAGCCTGGTGGTGTGAATATCCTTAGTAAACTAGCATTCCTTCACATACACTACTAAGCAATTGTGGCAGGCCATGCAAATGGGCTTAAACGGGTGTACACATATGCAGAAATAATTAATTACATCCGGTTTTTATTTTTAGATGTGTGGCAGGTGCCTACTGTGTATATGTAAGCACAGCTTTGCATTGCTGTGCTCCACGCTACAACACAAACAGGCATTAAAAAAAAAAATTAAAAAAAAAAAAATAGTTATTATAATTAATTACATCTAGTTTCCAGGTGTCAGCTGTCGAAGTATAAGCATGGTTTGGCATTGCTGCACTCCCCGCTGAACTGCACAAACAGACATTAAAAAAAAATTAAAAAATAATAAAAATACGATTTATAAATTTAAAAACTATTAATTCACAGCACCTTTCAACAGTAGCACAGAACATTGCAGGGAGCCTCACCATATAAATAACATCTGACCAGCCTCTATACTTCTGCCTACATGGATTCAATATTCCTCTTTCTATGCTCTCCGTTGGCAGCACGCCATGGGTAATATGTATGCTGTGCTGCTGAGGGGAAACAATGGCCATGTACATGAGTACATTCCATGTAGGCTTAGGCTCTGCACCGTACCTACATGGATTATATTAAATCCTGGGGGATGTTTTAAAAGATAATTATATGTGACTGAGTCAACAGTGGTATAGAAACGGATTCACTTTATAATCCCGAAATACTGAAATATCGAATTTCAGTCTCTCAAGACTATAAAGCCAAAAACTCACAAACCCGAAACCTGAAAACTGCAAAATTTAAAACCATGAATGTCACAAAAACAATACACCACACAAACACAAATACACCTACCTCCCAACACTACAACAAACCAAACCAACACACATGAACACAACAAAACTAACACACACACACACACACACACACACACACACACACACACACACACACACACACACACACACACACTCACACCCTTGCTATAAGCAAGGGGGGCAAGCCTCCCTGCACCCCCACCCCCCTACTTAATATATACTAACTCTGAGGTTGCACTAAAAACCAGAAGACAGCAAACCCACTATCATACATTCTACACCCCCCTTACACAAACACACATCACATGCATACACAAACATGAACACTCTCAACACTTACACACTCACACTCTTACCTACCTATGCTAAGCCACACCTAAAAATCCCCAACACACTCATAAACGCAAACCCTCCCCAAAACCCTTAAAAAACAACACTTACCAAACATGCCATCACCACTGCACGTTCGAGATTTCCATATTCAACATTCTGAAGATTCACGCAACTGCAAATTTAACACTTTGGTCTCGAGATACTGAAATTCGACATTTCAGTATTCTGAGATTCCAAAGTGAACCCAAAGAAACATATTCCAAGATAGGTCTGAATTAAAAACTACATTTATAGACTGAATACGGACACCTAGATAAAATTGTGTCTGGAATTATAACCCTTGTCTTTAGTGCTATGATATAGTGGAATAGACGGACTCATAAAGTCCTCACCACTCAGGCTAAGTGCCCAACATGAGTCATTCAATTAATACATCACTGAGGAAATGTGACTGAGAGTCAGGTATGACCACAATAAGATAAAACTCATTATCATCTCAATACCATGCCTCTGAATCAAACACTCTTATAAGTAAACATGCATGTACTCTCCCAGACATTCCCATAGATTTGTACACCCACACATACCTACGTGCATGCATGCACACGCACACACGCACACACGCACACACATACACACACACACACACACACACACACACACACACACACACACACACACACACACACACACACACACACACACACACACACACACACACACACACACACACACACACACACACACTCACACCCTTGCTATAAGCAAGGGGGGCAAGCCTCCCTACAGGCCAACCCCCCTACTTAATATATACTAACTCTGAGGTTGCACTAAAAACCAGAAGACAGCAAACCCACTATCACACATTCTACACCCCCCTTACACAAACACACATCACATACATACACAAATATGAACACTCTCAACACTTACACACTCACACTCTTACCTACCTATGCTAACCCACACCTAAAAATCCCCAACACACTCACAAACGCAAACCCTCCGCAAAACCCTTAAAAAACAACACTTACCAAACATGCCATCACCACTGCAGGTTCGAGATTTCCATATTCAACATTCTGAAGATTCATGCAACTGCAAATTTAACACTTTGGTCTCGAGATACTGAAATTCGACATTTCAGTATTCTGAGATTCCAAAGTGAACCCAACGAAACATATTCCAAGATAGGTCTGAATTAAAAACTACATTTATAGACTGAATACGGGCACCTAGATAAAATTGTGTCTGGAATTATAACCCTTGCCTTTAGTGCTATGATATAGTGGAATAGACGGACTCATAAAGTCCTCACCGCTCAGGCTAAGTGCCCAACATGAGTCATTCAATTAATACATCACTGAGTAAATGTGACTGAGAGTCAGGTATGACCACAGTAAGATAAAACTCATTATCATCTCAATACCATGCCTCTGAATCAAACACTCTTATAAGTAAACATGCATGTACTCTCCCAGACATTCCCATAGATTTGTACACCCACACACACCTACGTGCATGCGTGCACACGCACACACACACACACACGCACACACACACACATGCACACACACACACACACACACACACACACACACACACACACACACAGACACACACACAGACACACACAGACATACACACACACACACACACACACACACACACACACACACACACACACACACACACACACACAAAGACACAAACATCAAGACTCTCAATTCCCTACTTAATTCCCCAAGTGCAACCACCCAATCAGACATACGCACATTTGTGCATTCTTATTCATGCCCCTTCAGATATGCACACACAAACACCCACTGCAGCCAATGAAGCAGAAAGTTTTTGTATGATGTAGAAACCTTATGAATTTAGGCTTCTGTATCATGATAACTTTTTCTGAAATCCCAGGGGTCATGTAGATAGAAAACCTAATATTCTCTTCATTTTTTGCACAATTGCATACAATATGCGTTGCTTTTTTGATAGCATTATGCAGTGTAATTAATATAATAAGGATAAACCCACATTGCATTTGTGAGTAATACACTGTAAGGACAAACCTGCATTGTACAGACTTTGATGTATTTAAATTGGCTCCCTAATGAAATGTTAAATGCAGGAGACTAGCGAATATCTAATTCCCCCAAAACATATATATATGCATGTGTCTCTGTGCCGGTATAAACATTTCTACATATGCGTGTGTCTGTCTGTCTATATATGTATATATATGTGTATATATATATATATATATATATATATATATATATATATATATATATGGACCCCAGCCATAAATAAACTCTACAACAAAAGGAGGAAGCTACTACAAGATAGAGCAAAATCCTTAAAAGGTAAGACACCCTTGATCACTATAAGTAAAAAACTAAGAGCTCTCATAAAATCATCCAAAGCAAATTTCGAGAGAAAAATAGCTAAAGACTCAAAAGACAATCATAAGGCCTTCTTTAGCTATGTTAGAAACCTAGGAGGAAACTCCCAGATATGCTCAGAACTAGTTCAAAATGATGTGAAGATTACTGATCCTACAGACATTGCCAACATACTGGCTGACAGGTTCAGTGCAAACTCCCCCTCCCCAAAAGGAGAGATATCTATACCAAACGATTTCAGCCCCCAAACATCTCCAGCCCAAGTGAGAACTGCTCTCTCCAAAGCAAAAACACAGCATCCATGGGACCTGATGGTGTCCCCGGCTGTGTGCTCCACGAACTCAATGAGGAATTAAACCCACAGCTAGGACAGCTGTTTAATCAAAGTCTTACCTCTGGATACGTACCCAGGAGTGGCGCACTGCAACTGTGGTCCCACTTCACAAAGGCGGTGCCTCCACCGACCCTGGAAATTACCGCCCATTAGCTTGACAAGCCTTATCTGCAAAGCCATGGAGAGGATCATAATGGACCTCATAAATAAAGACATAGGGAATTTGCAGACTTTGGATCCAACCCAGTTTGGCTTTGTCAAAGGCAGATCATGCCTTTTAAACTTGGTTGACTTTTTGAAACAGTCACCAAAGCCATTGATGAGGGAAAGGCAGTCCATACAGCCTACCTCGATCTGGCTAAGGCCTTCGATACAATACCCCACTCGGGTATCATTGAAAAACTCATCAGCTTAAATGTTAACCCATACATCACAAGATGGGTTGCAAACTGGCTGAGTGACAGAACCCACAGGGTCAGAGTTGCTGGCGCCATGTCAGACTCAAAGCCTGTCACAAGTGGTGTCCCACAGGGCTCAGTCCTGGGCCCACTCTTGTTTGGCATCTACTTTTCCAAGTAAAAGCAAACACAGGAGGGTTATGGCTGACAAAGTTTGCAGATGACTGCAAACTGGCCATAGTAGAAAACACATCTGACACAGATATCCTTCAGAAGGGTCTCACAGAAACGGATAACTGGTGCCAGAGCCACGGCCTAAAGTTAAATGCCAAAAATGCATAGTCATACCCTTTGGGAAAAACAAGGTTACCCCTAGCTACCAAATAGGTGGCAATCCACTGAGCACAGAAGAAGTTATCAGGGACCTGGGGACCCAGGTTGATAGTAGTCTGTCATTCGACACCCATGTAGCTAAAGTAGTTAGGAAGACCTTCTACATTGCCCACCTTATCATGAAGGGATTCTCATCTAGATCAAGGGAGGTCATAGTCTCCCTTTACTCATCACTCATCAGACCAATGATTGAGTACAATGCCCCATTCGGAATGTATCTGACCCGACACTTGCAGCAGCTGGAGAGGCCACAAAGTTCCTCACCAAAAGGATAAAGGGTCTCAAAATATGTCCTATGCTGCCCGACTGAAAGAACTCCAGCTCTATTCAGTCGCCACGCTTGCTCAGAGGTGACCTTTGCCTAACATACAAGGCCATGTCAAACCCAGATTTGATGAATATGCTTCACCTCAAAAATCTAGATCCATCAGAGCCACAAGGGCGGGAGACTTAAACCTCGACACGGCTATTAATAGGACGTGCTGGAGGGATAGATTCATCACCCAAAGACTCCCTATGCTGTGGAACAAAATCCCGGTACATGTGAGGCAGAGCACCTCGCTGGCCTTGTTCAAGAGAAATCTTGACCAATGGATGGGAGATCGCAGATATACCCCAGGGATTACCTCAGTGTCACTGCTCGACAGAGGCACAGCAAAATAATGGGTATAGTTCCCCATACTAAAGGGGTGGCGCAAGCCACAAAACGATGGGCTAGGCTTGTAAATGCCCTTGGGCAGATAGCCTAGTATGAACCTATGAACCTATGAACCTATATATATATATATATATATATATATATATATATATATATATATATAAACTCCAAGATCACCATACCATGGACAAAAGGGAATTTTCAGAGAAATGGCCATCTCAGACTCAGACTTGATATATGAAAGTCCTTTTTTTCAGGCAATCAGTCTCCATATTTCAGGACTTGCTGAAGTGGGTTCTGACATTTCATATGGTCACCATTTAAAATACTGAACAAAAGGGGAGATATGCATACAAATATGTGTCGTGTGTACATGTGTGTGCGTGTGTGTATGTGTGTGTGTGTGTGTGTGTGTGTGTGTGTGTGTGCTCGCACACAGGTGTGCATATGTGCGCGCACATGCGTGTGTGTGTGTGTGTGTGTGTGTGTGTGTGTGTGTGTGTGTTAGTGTACGTGTGTGTGTGTGTGTGTGTGTGTGTGTGTGTGTGTGTGTGTGTGTGTGTGTCCATGTGTGCATGCATGTGTGTATGTATGTGTGTGTGTGTGTGTGTGTGTCTATCTGTTACTGTGTATAGCTTATCATCATATACAGTTAGCATGTTTTTAATTTTTAATATGATTATATGGTGCTAAATGTTATAATGGAGATCATCTCATGCCATAACTATATGGACATTATTTTTATTTCTCATTCATTACTGCAAAAATTGTATTGTAGAGGGATGTAACACAAGAGCCAAAAATGTTCCTGCATATAGATCTAATGACCTTACAGTGTATAAATCTAATATGGCTCTCATGTGAATGGCTTTCTTGCCCTTTCACAGTATCAGTTTGTCACTTCTTGCAGCTGTTATAAATTGTAAGTGCTCATGCATGACTAATAACCTCATCTCTAATGAATACAGATTGTTTTCTGATTGTGCATGAGGCTGGCCATATGGTGTTCTCAACAATGCATTAACAGGTGCAGCTGTGCAAACACCTATAAATATGTAAATATTAAATATGTTTTGGCAACTTGTTTTCTGCACAAACAATTGTAAGCTGACTTAATGCAATTTTTTTATTGTTAGGTGATCTGTTTATTACTGCTATTTCTAGATTCACATTTTATCATCCAGCTAATAGCTCCATTTTCTTTGTTTTCCTTCATTTTTCTCATCCTACTAAAAACTGCCTTCATGACCTCTTGTTTTCTGTGTGAAAAAATTGACAGGAAAATAGGGCATCGTCTTTAACTTATTTTCATAACAATAAAGAAACAAAATTTAATGTCAAGATAGCAATAAAACTAACTATTCACATTACTCTGCTATATAATAACCCTAAGCATTATTACATACATATGCACATACAATACTGTTGACCTGGTATTCAGGTAAATCATTAAGTTGTAGGCTTTGAAATATTTGCATACTGTTTTAATTCTCAGGTAAACTCTGAGCTATGGCCTGAACAAAGTGAGGTAGGACTGTGAGTGTTGTGAGCCATCAAGGTTACTCAGCATTTCAGCACTATGGGTGCTTCTTCCCACATCACAAAGGTATTAAATACATAAAATAGTAATCCTCCAGTGTACGTATAAATTGTATGTCATGCTTTAATGGGTGTTTGAGTGTGCATCGTATGATGGGCTGGCGAAATGAATTTCTCTTACCTGTGCCTACTGATTTTTTGGATAGGCTCCTACTCACATATGACCCTGATATAGACTAGCATAAAAATGGAGAATGAATAGAATGAATGAATGAAAAAATCAATCAGTCAATAAATAATAATGCAAAAGGATTGAAAACTATAAGATGGTTTAGCATGAGAATAGTAAATGATCCTGGTTCTTTTAATCAGACAGAGTGACCAAGTAAGAACAAAGTCAATGGTTAGGCTCTGCAGCATAGCCGGCCTTAAGCATAGGCCAACTAGGGCGCCGCTCAAGCAGGGATGCTTTTCAAGTAATTTGGATGGTGTAGGTATACCAGGATGGGGGCATTGAGTGGTGTTAGGGGGCGCAGTGGAGACCTTTTTCCTAGGGCACCAATTAACCAAAGGCCAGCTCAGTATCTATATCAATAAGTACATTTATAGATAAGTTCACTAGCAATGTCTTTCAGCTTTTCCCGGGTAATGGTCACCACAGCAGATCACAGGTCTGCAGATTGATTGGCAGTGGTGTTTTTATAGTATCCAGTTGCCAGCCCAGCACCCAACCTTCACAGAAAGCACACACACACACTTACCTGCATGTCTTTAAAACTCACCTGACGACAGGGATAAAATTCAGAATCTACACAGAAGGTGCTTTAGCCAAGAATTGAACCAGAGAACCTCTTGCTGTGAGGCGGCAATGCTAACCACTGCACCACCATGGCAAATTCCCCAAATATGTCCAGTACAGACATAAAGTACATTTATAAATAAGATCACTATAATCACTGTATAACTCCTTGCAAGGTAGCACTAACAAGTAGGCAGCAGTCAACTTAATAGCATGGAAACAGCACAAATTGAAAGGCCTGTAATAGAATGAATACTTTCATCTGTAAAACTGAGCTCCAATGCACCAGCAATCAAGAATTATTGGGAACACCATGGAAGGTCTCAACAACTGTTAGTCAGCCCTTTCATCTACAAACAAGGTTTCTTCCTGTAATCAGGAATACTTTAAAAGAATGATCACAGTCTCAAAACTTACTTGATACCTTCCCCAATTGAAAAAGTACACTCTGGAACATCATAAAGCTTTTCTGCCTCTTTTCTCCCTCTTTGTTATCAGAAATAGTTGGAGGTAAGGGAAAAGGTTGGACTACAAGATAATCTATCATACCTCTGCAGACATCAGAATGTTACTTGCTTAAGAACTGTCCTTGTTATTATAATCTGTGTCAGTACTATGTAGGCTTGACTTTCCCTAGTCAGTTGCCTATCATTTGGCTGTTTGTTTCTTGGTTTTGGCTGATTCACTTGGACTCAGACCACAGTCTCCTTCCTTCCACTGTGCATTTTCTATAAGCTATTACTGCTGTCATACTGTCACTACACAAAGTGAATATTCATATATGAAACACGTGAATACAAAATAAAGAGAAAAATGCAAACACTGCACTGTATTATGCATTTCTAGTTCACTCAGAAGAATTTTCTTATGCCCTGCATTTTCCCATATGTACATCCCCACTGACATTTAAGGGAGGGTATACTATGGGCTGTTGTGAGGAGTCTGACTCAGTTACATGAGTGTTGACACCCTTAAGAGCTCCATACCCTTAACAAGAAGTACCTCCAAAAGATATACTGTCTCCTGTAGGGATTTTAGCATGGGGAATGCAGCCTGGTCAGGAACGCTCACCTGACAGAGGATCAAGCAATGCATCCACACTCATTTTCTCTGTCCCTCTTTCTTTCTCTCTCTCTTTCTCTCTCTGCTTCTAGCATCTCATTCCCTGTGTGAGCAAAAGTTTTGATCACCTGTGGCATAGTGAGGGCTTTATCCATGGAAGCCACAGCATTCACAGACTAACTTTTCAAAGCAAATATTAACAAGCTTCTTTCTCTGTCATTTTATACATCACTTTTGTTTTGAAACCTCATCCCCTATTTGCTCTCTTCAGTCCCTCTGGAATCATACTTATTTATTTATTATTTATTTGCTTTTGTTAACCAGGAAAGTCCAATGGGTTGAAATGAGCCAATTTTCAGTGGAGGCCCAGGGAGAAAACTCCCCAAAAAACAATGTTCATAAGAGATTATTTAGAGAGTTAATAACAGCATTTAACAATATACAAGAGTAATAACAGCATTTAACAATATACAATAAAATAATATAAGAGTCAGATGTGACACAGAAACATAGGCAATGTATAACAACATTTTGTGGAAGACTGGGGTGCTTGGCAGGTATTCAGTAGACCAGACAGATAATGATAATCTGCACTTACCCCATGTGAGGCAGGGTGAGGCACACTGTGCTGTGATTAAGGGTGAGTGCACAATATGGAGAGTGAAGAAGAGTATAGGTATCTGAGAGATGAGTCAGGTTAGTGATCAGGTGACTGAGGAATTGGGGATGGTGCAAAGGGCATAGCCAATGAGAGGAGAGATGTTGGTAGAGTGATTTTTTGAATGACGGGACATTATTTATAGTCCATAGAGAAGGTGGAAGGGCATTCCTGAATTTAGCTACAGCGAAAGAGTAAAGGTATTGGCCTATAGGGAGTTTAGGTCTCTTAACTTGGATAAGTGATTGATTTTCAGATCTTAGCAAATGGTTTGGTTGATAAAGAGTCAGAATTGAAGCCAGGGTTGGGCATTTGGAGGAATAATAGATAAATTTGTGTGCTGTGGCTAGTTGTATATAAGTTAGGTGTTGTGGGAGTTCTAGCCAGTTCAGGGATTGTAATGTGTGACATTGGTGAGAGGAATATTTTGCTCTAGTAAGGAATTTAGCAATTTTGTTATAGCAGCTCTCTTATTTGTTAATGACAGTTGGATGTTTGTCAGAATGGTGGCACCAAAGAAGAGAGAAGGTAGGAGAAAGGTCTGGGCAAATGTTTTTCTAGCAGAGTAGTTTAAAAAGTGTTTATGCCAGTAGAGGGTAGCAAGTTTTTGGTGTGTTTTTTGATAGTGTTGTGGATGTGCTGGGCAAAGGTTACGTTGTCATCTAAGGTTATGCCAAGTAACTTAGTATGGGAAACTACCTCTAAGGCAGCCTTGTTGGAAGAGAAAATGATGAAATCAGATTTATTAATGGTGGTATTTTTTGGGGCATAAAGAGCAAGAGTTTTGTTTTATTTGGGTTGAGGGCAAGGTGATTATTTGTCATCAAGGTTTCGGTAATAGAGAAAGCATTCTGGGTGATTGTCAGAAGTTTGGTTTCAGAGTTACCAGAGCAGATAATAGTAGATGCATGAGTGAGACTGGAGTGAAAGTCATTAATAAAAATACTGAACAGGAGCAGGCCTAAGATGGATCCTTGGGGAACTCCGGTAGAAGTAATGAGAAAAGGAGAGAAAGAGTGCAACCATTTGGTGGATTGTTGTCTGTTTGTGAGGTAACTGGTGAACCAGTTAAGGATAGGTGTGGACAAGCCAAGGTGTGAGAGCTTAGAAAGGAGGAGAGGATGGGAGATGGTGTCGAAAGCTTTAGAGAGATCAAGAAAGAGTGTGGAGACAAGTTTACCATCATTGCGGCTGTGGTTAACAGTGTCTAGGAAGGATAGGAAAGTAGTTGTAGTACTATGGCCAGGGCGGAATCCATGCTGAGTTGTGGAAAGTAGTTGGTTTTGGGATAGGTAATCCATGAGATGAATTTCAATACATTTTTCCATTATTTTAGAAATAGGAGATGGAATGTCTATAGGGCGGAAATTTGAAATGTCTGCATTATTACCGCCTTTATGTAAGGGTATGATATAAGCTTTCTTCCAAATGGATGGTACATAGGCTTCTTGGATAGATATATTTATGAGAATACTTATGGGGTAGCTGATGGATTTGGCAGACATTTGAAGGTATTCTGGGGGTAAACTGTCTGGGGCGGTGCTACCGGGTTTGGGTTTTAGCAGGAGTTTAGAAATAGTGAAAGTGGGAACGTGAGAGAAGGAGAAAGACTGGTGGGAAGGCTTTTCTGGGGTATGGTTTGTAGAAGTGGGGTTGCTGTTGTGAGTAGCTGTAGGAAAGGTGGAAGCCAGTTTGGCTATAGTGTCTATGAAGTGGGAGTTGAAAAGGGTAGCTAGTTCAGCAGGGGTTTTGTCAGGGTTTGGGCAAGGATTGCTTTTGGTGCCAGGGTTTAATAGAGTGGAGACTGAATTCCAGAACTGTTTTGGGTTATAGTTGTTTGTTTTGGAGATGGAAGTAGTACTGTTTTTTATCATTAATAACTAGACACTTTATTTGATTGTGGGGTTGTTTGAAAAGCTGAAGATTTATGGGTTTTTACTGTAATGCCATTTTTTCCATGCTCGGTCTCTGGTATTCAAAAGTTTTTTTGTGTATCTAGAAAGCCAAATTGCGTGATTTGCTTTGATTCTGTTATTTTGAAAGGGGGGAGGGGGCATTCTATTGAGTATACTGAGGAAAGTTGAATTAAAAAATTCAACTGCTTCATCTAGAGGCAAATACTTTAGAATGTTACAATTGATTTTGCTTAATGTTTCATTGAAGCTTATGGGGTTGAAGTTAGTTAGCCATCTTTCTTTCATCTCCAGTAACTTATTACTCTCACCTAGATCAACTGTTAACTTACTTCCTATATTCTCTCTGTAACCTACATGATTCTTGGTTATAAAAGTTTGAACATTTTAATCACAAACACATGCACCCATACATACACAGGTTTCAGGCCACGTCATAGTACCACTACCACCCTCCTTTCCTTTACCAACACTATTAACCTAAACCAGAATTCTAATTTGCTCTCCTCATCCCTCTTCCTAGACCTGTCAAAGGCTTTTGATATGGTCAACCATCAATTACTAATCCACTCTCTAAAAGACATATCCCTGCACAAACATGATATTCAATGGTTTACATCCTGTCTGAGTGGAAGAAAACAAGCAGTTCTATGGCAGGACAAACTATCTGCACTGCTACCTCTCACTCTTGGAGTCCCTCAGGGCTCCATCTTAGGTCCCCTGCTTTTTTCCATCTTCATTAATAACCTTCATGCAGCCATCCCAGAAGAAACCTGCATCTAATATGCAGATCACTCCATTCATATCTGTTCAGCCTCCACCCCATCAGACCTGCAAAACTTAACCCAAACTACATTTAATAGAATTGAAACCTGGTTAGCTAATAAATGCTTGCTCTTAAACCCTAACAAACAAAACTAAGTTACTATTTCTCACCCTTACCAGTCGATCTACTCCTCTCTCTTTCTCCATATCATCCAACAATGGCAACACTATTCTCCCAGACATCAGCACTAAGCTATTAGGGGTTATAGTTCACAACAATCTCAAATTTGACTTGCATATAAATAAAACCATCAAAACTGTTAACCAAATGCTTGGCTCAATATACAGAAATGAACATTTTCTAACTCCATTAGCTCGTACCACTGTAGCCCACTCTCAACAACTTTCTAACCTGCTATATGCTTCCTCTATACTCTCTAACTTGAATAAGACTAAAATTAATAGGTTCATAGGTTCATAGGTTCATAGGTTTATACTAGGCTATCTGCCCTAAGGCATTTATAAGCCTAGCCCAAATTATTGTGGCTTACGCCACCCCTTATATGAAAAAATACTGTGCCCATTAGTTTGTTGTGCCTCTGTCCAGCAGTGACCCAGAGATGATTCCCGGGGTAAACCTACGATCTCCCATCCACAGGTCTAGATTTCTCTTGAACAGAGTCAGCGAGGTGCTCTGCCTCACATGGACCGGGATTTTATTCCACAGCATAGGGAGTCTCTGAGTGATAAATCTATCCCTCCAGCACGTCCTATTTATATCCGTGCTAAGGTTTAAGTCGCTTGCTCTAGTGGTTTTGGTGGATTTGGATTTTTGAGGTGGAGCATGTCCATTAATTCGGGTTGGACATGGCCTTGTATGTCAGGCACATGTCACCTCTGAGCAGACGGTATGCGACTGAATAGAGCTGGAGTTTCTTCAATCTGGCAGCATATGACAGATTTTGGAGTCCCTTTATCCTTTTGGTGAGGAACTTTGGGGTCTCTCCAATTGCTGCAGATGTCGGGTGAGATACATCCCGAATGGGGCATTGTACTCGATCATTGGTCTGATAAGTGAAGAGTACAGGGGAACAATGACCTCACTAGATCTGGATGTGAATCCCTTCATGATCAGGTGGGCAATGTAGAAGGTCTTTCTAACCACTTTAGCAATGTGAGTGTCAAAAGAAAGGTCACTGTCAACCTGGGTCCCCAGGTCCCTGATAACCTCTTCTGTGCTTAGTGGATTGCCACCTATATGGTAGCTTGGGGTTACCTTGTTTTTCCCGAAGGGTATGACTATACATTTTTTGGCGTTTAACTTCAGGCCATGGCTCTGGCACCAGCTATCTGTTTCCGTGAGTCCCTTCTGAAGGATATCAGTGTCCGATGCACTTTCCACTATGGCGCCCAGTTTGCAGTCATCTGCAAACTTTGTCAGCCAAAGTCCTCCCATGTTGGCCTGTACTTCTGAGAAGTAGATGCCAAACAATAGGGGCCAAGGACCGAGCCCTGTGGGACACCACTTGTGACCGGCTTGGAGTCTGACACAGCGCCAGCAACTCTAACCCTGTGGGTTCTGTCCTTAAGCCAGTTTGCAACCCATCTTGTGACATATGGGTTTACATTTAAGCTGGTAAGTTTTTCTACAATACCCGAGTGGGGTATTGTGTCGAAAGCCTTTGCAAGGTCAAGGTAGGCTGTATGGACTGCCTTTCCTCATCAATGGCCTTGGTGACTATTTCAAGAAGTCGACCAAGTTCAAAAGGCATGATCTTCCCTTGACAAAGCCAAACTGGGTCGGGTCCAATGTCTGCAAGTCCCCTATATCTTTGTTTATGAGCTCCATTATGATCCTCTCCATAGCTTTGCAGACTAGACTTGTTAAGCTTATGGGGCGGTAATTACCAGGGTCCGTAGAGGCGCCACCTTTGTGGAGTGGGACCACAGTTGCCGTCCGCCACTCCTTGGGCACGTATCCTGTGGTAAGGCTGAGATTAAACAGCTGCCTTATGTGCGGGTTTAATTCCTCATTTAGCTCGTGTAGCACACAGCCGGGGACACCATCCGTCCCATTGATGCTGTGTTTTTAGCTTTAGAGAGAGCAGCTTTCACCTGTGCATTTGAGATGTCCGGGAGGCTACACTCGGCTGGGATAGTTATCTCTCCTTTAGGGGAGAGGGGTGAAGTTTGCACTGAACCTGTCTGCCAGTATGTTGGCAATGTCTGTGGGTTCAGTGATTTTTGTATCATTTTGGACTAATTCTGAGCATATCTGTGAGTTTCCACCCAGGTTCCTAACATAGCTGAAAAAGGCCTTATGATTGTCCTTTGAATCCATGGCAATTTTTCTCTCAAAATTGGCCTTAGTTGATTTTATGAGTGCTCGTATTTTTTTACTAATAATGATCAGGATGACTTCCCTTTTATGGATTTTGTTCTATCATGTAATAGCTTTCTCCTCTTATTGTAAAGTTTGTTAATGGCTGGGGTCCACCAGACTGGACGTTTGTCCTTTGTGAAAAGAGTCTTGGTTTTATTTGGGATTGCCTGATCCATGCAGTCCTGGAGGTGTTCATAGAAGGCATTTGTAAGGGCTTCCACAGCTTGGGTTGTGGTTTCCTCTGACTCAGGGGCCTTGAAGGATACCACACCAGTCTTGAGTAGTGTGAAGTTTGCTTTAGAGAAGTTCTTCACTATGGTCTTTTGTTTGGGGTGGGGGCGGATGTGGATTTCCAGTGAGATTAGTTTATGATCAGATCTCACCAATGAGGGATATACTTCCGGTGTGGAGCATTTTGTCCCCATGTTTGTGACAATGAGATCTAGTATATTTTCTCCTCTCGTGGGAACAGTGACTAGCTGTTCCATGGCATTTGAATTTATGAACTCCAGGAACCGTTGGGCTAGAAAGTTAGGGCTTGAGTAATGTTCCCAGTCTATATTCGGGTAGTTGAAGTCACCCAATATGATGGTGTTTGGAGATACATTTATACCCTCCAGTGTCTTCAGGAAGGCTGTGTGGGGTTCCTGAGTTTGAGAGGGTGGCCTGTAGCATGCTACAATTTGTAGAGCAGTTTTGCCTATTGTTAGTTGCACCTGGATGGTTTCCGAAGCTTCATGCGTTGCCACCAACCTGGAGGTGTGAGTATCCTTTATGAATATGGATACACCCTCCTTTTGTGGAGTGGTCCGGGTTTTGGGGCGGAACGCATGATATGAGGTAAAACCTAATAGTGCCGGGTGCTCTCAGGAGCCTTGAACCAGGTTTCAGTTACAGCACAGACATCGATGTTCTCCATACTGAGAAGGGCCTCGAGTGCGTGCATTTTGAGATTTAGACTTCTGGCATTGAGCAGCATTACCCTCAATTTCTTCCCATTTTTGTTTTCTAGGGTGGTAGGTTTAGAATTTGAGCCTTGCCTAAAAAGGCACTATGGGGTGGCAAGAGCCTTAGCCAATATCCGAATCCCAGGGGTGACAGGTGCAAGCCGTCCCTTGAAGCAGCGTGGCTTGTCAAGCATGTCATCCCAGGCAGACAGACACTGGATCCCCTTTGAATGACACCAGACATTAAGCCAATTGTTAAAGCTGATCATCTTGTCTCTATATTGTGGCATCATTCTTGGTGAAGGAAGGATACTGCTCAGGGTTAGGGTCATACCTGCCTGGGCTACATAATCAGAGTGCTCCTCTATGTCTCTTTTCATGCAGTCCAGGGAGGTACGTCTCAGGTCGTTCACACCAGCATGGACAATGACTGTGTCATATTTGTACTTGCTGTGGAGTGACCCGAGTGCTTGTGTTATGTGGCGGATTCTAGCGCCCGATAGGCAGCTTACTGTGACCCTCTCCTTGTTCAGCCTGGTGAGTGGGACGTCAGTGTGTCTGACTATGGAGTCACCTATGACAAGTATGTTTGGTGTTGTATTTGGCCTTAAGGGCTGTGACTGCTTTGCACACTGCTTTTGTGGTTTATGTGTTGCTTGTGGGGTGTCTTGAGGTAGCAGTTGTTTGGGTGTCTGCTTTGGAGGCCTCTGCTGTTTAGGTAAATTTTACTCAGAGCCTCCGAGTATGTCTTTGTGTGTTTATGTGTTTGATTCAGTGGAGTGGTAGCATTATGTGAGGCTGGTTTTGTGGTGTGTGTAGTTGCCTTCTCCTCCTGTCTGGTCTTGCCAGTCCTGAGTTGAGAGAGCTCAGCCTCCAGTTTGGCTAAATAGCTGCATCTCTCGCAAGTATTTGTGTTATGTGGGAGGAGGAGAGGGTTGTCTGTGTACATGAGGCAGTTATAACATTGCCTCAAGATTCCCAGATTCACCAGCTGGACCGGAGAGGAGATTGACAACTGACCTTTGGACATGCTAGAATAATAATGGGAAATCCTTAATTGAAAACAAGGGCCAGTGGGGAGTGAGGGTGTAGTGCTTTTAATTTTTAGTGCTGACTTATATAATTGCTTTAGTGAGCAAGTGCCAGGTAACTTGAGTGCAATGTGATACAAGTAACTAAATGCAAAAACTACAAACAGTAACTTTCTTTCAAGTGAAACAAGGAAATAAGTACAGTAAGCAATGCAGATATCACTAGTGATCCACAGATGCGCTGAGAAGTTGCGTATTAGGTGAATTAGCTTCCAGGGAAATAACAAGCAAACAAACAACAAGTATATAAACAAAGCTAGATTCAGTAGGCCTGGATCTAGTCTATGCTAGAGCAAACAAGGTGAACCAATTTCAGTAAGATACAGTTCAAATATTCAGGCACTATAAACCTTTAACCAGAAAATTCCCAGCTCAGAAGGGCAGAGTCCAGCCTCTTCTCCCACAAGAGTGCAGTCCACGAACCTTCTTAATGTAAAATAACTGGCCTGAAGCCCAAGTGCCTAAACCAGAACTAATACACTTGGACACTGGGCTCTCAATCAGCAGTTCCCAACTTAGAAGGATGAAAGCTACCTGTCCTGCCACCACAGTGCTTGCCACAAACCTTCCTAATGTAAAACAACTGGTCTGAAGCCCAAGTGCTTAATCCAAAAGACTTGAATGATAGCTACACTTTAATCAAGTTACAACCAAGCAGTAATAAATACCATTGAATACTTTAGAAAATGTCTGGATTAGTGCTCAAGTTACACAAACAAAGCTAGATCCAGCAGGCCCGAATCCAGTCTATGCCACAGCAAACAAGGTGCACCAACTTCAGTAAGAAACAGTTCAGATATGCATGCACTATAAGCCTTTAACCAGAAATTCCCAGCTCAGAAGGGCAGAGTCCAGCCTCTCCTCCCACAAGAGTGCAGACCACGAACCCTCTCAATGTAAAATAACTGGCTTGAAAGCCCAAGTGCTTAAACCAGAATTAATACACTTTTAGAATAACAGACACTGAGCCCTCAATCAGCAGTTCTCAACCTAGAAGGATGTAAGCTACCTGTTCTGCCACAACAGTGCAGACCACAAACCTCTCAGTGCAAAACAACTAACTGGTCCGAAGCCCAAGTGTTTAAACCAAAAGGCTTAGAATGAGTTACACCAAGCAGTAATAAATACAATTGAGTATTTTAAGATGATGCAAAAGTAAAAAGAAGTAGGTAAAAACACAAGTACAGTAAAAGCAGATGAAATTTTTTTTTTTTTTTTTTTTTTTTTTTTTTTGTAGTTAAAACCATATAGCTAGATTTGCTACCAACTCTATATAGAGCACCCATCATTGTCAAAACCTTGAGCTTCTAGGGTGGCTAGGTTTCCCTAACCTACTTCAGTTCAACCAGCTCATAGCTGCACACAAAATTCTTACACACCCAGAAAAACATTATAAAACCCTACTGTCACCCGAGGCCACTCCGCTCATCTAACAAACTAATAGTCCAAACACTAAGAGCTAGTAATTGGGCTGGACACTCACTATTTACCAACTTCATTGGCAAAACCTGGAACTTACTCCCCGCCAACCTTACACTTGAACCCTCTCTCAATCTCTTTAAAAAAGACCTTAAACAATACTTTACAAAACACTGGCTCTGCCCCTGCACTAATCCAGATTAATCTCCATAGATACCCTGTCAGTTTTATTCACGTAACTAATGCATATTTTTCCCAATATCTGTAGGATACTACCTAATATTTAACTATGCAGAAAATTGCAATATTGCAAACTGTATATTCCATAACGCTGTTTTAAGTATGTACTGTTTACTCTAGTCCCATAACTTATGAAAACCTGTTAATTCTTATGTTTTTTTTCCTATGTGAAGATAACTCCTTCATGGTCTTAGTTAACAGACTTTTGAATAATGTATCAGCTCTGTAGTTGCTATTCTTCTTATACTCTGCTATGCTTATTACTGTTTTTGCTTGTATCTGTGATTTGGAGCTTTTCTCCCCAGGCCTCCACTGAAAATGGACATGTATCCAGTTGGACTATCCTGGCTAACACATGTAAAATAAATAAAAAATAAATAAATAAAATAAATAAATCACAAGGAAAGGTGAGTAACTGCTGGTTATGTGTGTGTGCATATGTGACTTTCTGCTTATATGTGTGCGATTCTGTCTCTGCTTCTGCATGTACTGTATATTTATGTGGTTCTGTGACTTTGTATTTTGTGTGTATGTATGTGTGCTGTGTTCATGTGTGTGTGTGTGTGTGTGTGTGCGTGTGTGTGTGTGTGTGTGTGTGTGTGTGTGTGTGTGTGTGTGTGTGTGTGTGTGTGTTTGCATGTGAGTTGACATTAAATACTTACCTAAGTTATAATATAAAATACTAGCTCCAACAATAACTAAACCATAGTTAAACCAACTTTAAAACAATCGGTGGAGGAAATATTTTTTCATCATTAATATAAAGTATTATACTAATGAAAAAACGATATGCAATGGTGATTTATGAGTAAGTTTGCTTCACATTTGTTTTTTTTTTTGTTGTATTGTTTTATTTTTATTTACTTGTTTGGATTTCTTGCTTGTATTCTTGTTATTTAAGATGTATTATATCTGACTTTTACTAAAGAGCATTTTATTTTTATCTGTTTGTTTTTGTGGACCCATCTGCCCAGGTCATCATCATAAATAATACCCATGTTCTGTACCTTTATTACAAGTGCTTCTGCCCAACCCAAGTAACCACTGTCACCTCCCATAGCCTCATTCTCCCCCTCTCTCTCATAATAGCCAAAACCAAATAGAAATAATTGCCTAAAAAGTCACCTAAACTCCACTGATTGACTGGTTTCCACTGCAAGACTGCCAAGCTCTTTCTTCAGTTGTCAACAACCTAATATACAATCTATTAAGTTTTAAAGAATATGCAATCAACTAATAATCATAGTTAAGAAAAACATAATTTAACTATTGTGTAATTAGAAAAATGAAAACTCTGTTTAGCCTCATGAATGAAGCTTTCTTATAACTGAAACAATCTAAGCTACTCTATGATCATGAGAGATCTATGATACTGCATAACCTTGCCAAAAGATTAGTTGGATAGCAAATAGACATAGTCATTAGATCACCAAACTCAAAATAATTATGGGAGCACATAAAGCTTGCTAAAGGGTATAATAGCAAAAACATTTTATTAAAATAAACTGCAGATGTCTCCCCAGGCAAAATTTCTAAAACGATTTTCTAAATCTATCAATTTCTGAGACTAGTCTCCTCTAGAAAGTCCCTTATAATCTACAACCAAAAAAGAAATCGAAGACTTCTTAAACTAAATCCCATGAGAAACCTCTCTTGGAAATGACCAGCTACAACATTGTTCCCATTTACTCATCACATTTTCAGCTTAACACATCTGCAAAAGTTATATCCTCCATTAGGAAGTTTGCAATAGTAAGTTCCCCTACCAAAAATTATTAAGTACGTAAACAACTAAATAAATAAATGAAACATTCCACCTCTTAAGAATTTTGCTTGACCCCAATTCTTCCAAATGTAGTTAGAAAAACCTCGCCTTTTCTTAAATGTTAAATTATATCCAGGCATACAATATCTTCTCTGGTCATCCGCAGTATTTCTGTAGTGGATGAATCACCATGATTACCATTTGGACTCTTTCTAATTATATCCTAATTAATATTCATAATGATAGTTTGACTGGTATTCTGTCTGTAAACATTACCAAAGTACTTGACCTGGTTCTTCACAATTTCCTCTTCAATGCCCTCTCAGTCATAGGCATTAGTCACAAAGCATAAGGCTGACTTAAACACTTTATGTGTAAAGAAGCTTCACTTTCAGACAAATCCTCACAATTAAAGAATCAGTCTTCTTTCCACTAGTTTTATTTATATTCTATGTATTCGTTAGCAGACATTTGACAAACTATCACACACTTCTAATATTGTTACATGCTTGCAATGCCATAAATAGTTTTAGACCATGATCCTCCTTGGAACAATTAAATAGTTAGTAGAACAGGACACTGCCCATCCTGACACTTAACTAAACCATCTACCAAATAATTAAACAAATGCATACATGAATAAATGAAATTAAATTAAAGCTATATTATTTGATACCCAGCAAGAGCTAACTCATATACAAAATGATTTGAAAGTCCAAAAAGACTGGGACATCCAAAACAATTTTTTCAAACGTAGACCAGTTGTACATTTGGGTATCTAAAGTATGTCTAGACCAAATGATAAAATTTCAGCAGCAATCAGAAATGACAGATGAAAAAGTAATGAATTATTCTTCTTAGGCTAGAAAAGTTCAAATTTATTGACTATGAAAGCCAGAGCAGCAGCAGTCAAAAAATGAAGTTCTACAGGTAGAAATTCAATATGGCCTCCTATTTTTTGCTGATGATTCTTACAAGAAATAGTCTCTTTCCATAAATAAAATCATAGAAAATACCTTCATTTTTAATTCTTGCTTTCTGTCATAAACACTGATATTACACCTTAACAAAAGTAAACTGACATCTAATCCTGCAATGATAAACCTGCTTCTGGGCTCCCTTCTTTATAAACTGCTAATTTATTTATTTATTTTACATTTGTTTACCGGGATAGTCTGACTGAATACATATACATTTTCAGCAAAGGCCCGGAAAGAAAAGCTCCACATAGACAAACTTACATAGATTACACAGAAGTTAGCAAACAATTATAAAAACAAAGTGATTATATACAATGGCTAGTAGGGACTCACAATTCTCATGGATAGACACAATTAAAAGTAAGATACACCAGATTAGATGCAGAGCTTGGTGACGCAGTTACAAGTTATGATAATTACAGAATATGCTTTCAGTTTATAAATTAATTAGGGTTGGTACATGGGCATAGCCAATTCACTTTGAGATACTGTTTGAGGTTTTTTTGAAGAGACTTTTGGAGGATTGTAGGGTTATACAGTTTGGCAATGAATTCCAGGTTTTGCCAACAAAGTTGGCAAACAGGAATTCACCAGCAGAGTTATTAGCTTTGTGAATTTGGACCAGTAGTCTATTGGCTGACCCTAGGGATCTCAGGTTGCTATATGGCTTAATAATATTTTTAAGTGAGGGGGTATCCTCAGGGTGGTACAACATTTTGTGCGCTATTAAGAGTTGAATGAATTGAATTAAGCTGGGCAGTTCTAGCCATTCTAGTTATTTAAGGTTCTGGCAGTGGTGGGTTCTATAGCTGGAGCCAGTGGTGAATGTAGCAATATAATTGTAGATATGGGACAGCTTACCTAGTTCAGATTTGTTGAGGTTTGAGAGTACAGGCGAGGTATATAAAAGAGTAAAGAGTAGGTGTGATCAGGTGATTGCAGTCCTAGCCAGTGGGGTTAAAAAATGTCTTGCTTTTATACAATGATAAAAGCTTCTTATTGATTGTCTGTATGCTTTTGTTGACCTGTAGGTCAAATTTGAGATTATTGTCTATGATAACCCCTAGCAGTTTGGTGTGATGATCTGGGGAAATAGTGTCATCATTGTTAGATGTGACGGAGAATGAAAGTGTGGTAGATTTACTAGTGGGGGAGAAGAGTAGAAGTTTAGTTATATTGGGGTTCAGAAGTAGGTGTTGGTTGGTGATCCAGTTCTCGATAGTGTTAAATGTATTTTGGGTTAAGGTTTGCAGTTCGGATGGGGAGGTGGCTGAGCAGATCAGACTGGAATCATCTGCATATTGAATGCAGATAGCTTTAGGGATAGCAGTGTGAAGGTTGTTGATAAAAATAGAGAAGAGTAGTGGACCTAGTATAGACCCTTGAGGGACACCAAGTTTGAGAGGTACCCAGCTGGGGAGCTTTCCCTGCCATAGTACCACATGTTGTCTACCAGTCAGGTAGGACTGGAACCACTGGATAGCAGGCTTGTTGTGGGAAAAAGATTTTAGTGAAAGAATGAGAAGTTCATGGTTGACCATGTTAAAGGCTTTTGATAGGTCAAGAAAGAGGGCAGAGGTTATCCTATTGTCATTCCTGTTTTGGTTTATGGCAGTAGTAAAGGAAAGGAAGGATGAGGTAGTACTGTGGTATGGCCTGAAACCATGCTGGGAGTCGAATAGTAAGTTATTCTGTGAAAGGTATTGCATTAGTTGCTTGTGTACACATTTCTCCATTATTTTGGCTAGGGGGAAAGAATGGCAATGGGTCTATAGTTGGATATGTCTGAGGAGCTACCACCTTTATGGTGTGGGATGACGTGAGATATTTTCCAGAGGGAGGGGACAGCATTTTCGGATAAGGCTCTGTTGAGGATAGATATTGAATATGCAATAGCATCTGCAGCTATTTATAGGTACTCTGCAGGGAGGAGTTCAGCAGCGAGGGTGGTAGGTTTTAGTTTTTTTTAGAAGTGTTTTGGTAAAACTAGTGGATATTGGTTGGAAGCTAAATTTGGGATGATTATTGGGTAGATTAGGCATGTGGCTTAAGTTAGAGGGGGTTAGTTGATTTGCTAGGGATTGGATTGTTTCAGTGAAAAAGTTATTAAAGGTGCTAGCTATGATCTCTGGGGATCTATGGGTGTAGTTAGCCGGGGTTGGGGTGGTGGAATGACCTGGACGAAGTAGTTGATTTAAGCCTGCCCAGAACTTCTGAGGGTTGTTGAGGTGTTTTTATAGGAGATTTTGGTAGAAACTGCTAACATATATTACTTTCTGTTTTTTTAGCCTGTATCACAATTTGTTATTTAGAATCTAGTCTTAAGTAACTCTTTCCAAATGTTTTATCATTCTGAACCCAGCCCAACAAACTGTGTTTCAGTATGCATAGCTTTCATTTCTAGATTGCAATTTTAGGGGCCACTGTCTCACAAAAAATATTTAAAAGGTATACTATATGTTTGGAATCAAAATGCAAAAGCATCTGTTAAAAATTGTCAAATGTGAATGCCGCAGGATAATATATGTCCATTAACTTCCCTAAATGCTTCTAATTCCTCTATTCCTAAATTCATTCTAACAACAAAAATAACTCAGATGAATACTTTAAACTCTTTCAGCAATCCCTACAGTTTTAGCCAACATAGCCTATGGATGTTCTCATTTCCTGTTTATCTTTTATTGATACCTGGAGATAGTTGTAAAACCTGGCTAGCTATGAACCCACTCCTGATCACATTAACAATGGACTCCATTAGCAAGCAGGTCAAAGGGTAGAGATGAGCAAGCTTCTGCATGCAGATGATGAGGCATTGCAAGCAGACTCTGAATGGGAAGTTTGAAATGATAGGGGATGGAATCCAGAACTGAAGGCGCATGTTATGAAACTATGTACAGGCAAGACATTCTTCGTGACTCTACATGTGGAGGACTCATAAGAAGCTGAAAACTGAGATAGAAAGGATTTAGAGGTGCATGGTAACAACTTACATTATCTGAGAAACATGGTTGAGGAGAAGGAGAGCCTGAATGAGAAGGCTAAATCTAGAAACAGTGGTGTTACAGCCAGTTGCTACAAGGTATCAAAGTAGTTTATGACAGAAAATCACAAAAGCAACTGAAAAGTAAGGTGTGCAAAATAGTAGTGAAACTAGTACTTTTTTATGCCACTGAAATCTGGGCTGTAAAGGCAGAGTAGCTGAGTAAGCTTGACGTGATGGACATGAAATGAATAAGTTGGGTAATAGGATGCACACAGTGAGACAGATAATGAAATGAGGTCTTCATAGTGGAAAGGGAAAATAGTGTCAAGAGAAAAAATTGCAGTGGTTTGGTCACATGTGCAGGAAACAGCTGGTGATTTGTTAAAGAAGCTATGGGAGAGACAAGAGGAGGGAAAATGAAGACAAACATATCAAGTAAAGTGATGGATGGTTTGCATGAGAGCAGGCCTGGGGCAGGCAGGCATGAGTGTTGAAGAAGGTAGAAGAATGGCTATGAACTGAGAGCAGTGTTAACAATAGACATAATGCCAAAGTCCATGTAAAATGGAAAAAGGGGGTTGATTATTGTGTTCCTCAAACAGACAATGTGGATTAGCATACATACTAAGCTACAATTACTTCAGTATTGTGTTGCATTTTTCATGCCTGTTACGGTTGACACATTTTATTTTAATTTTTACTTATTTGCTGCTATTTATTTTCAAATATTTAAGGTAATTTTTGACGTGCAGTACGGTCTCCAATGTTTTATTATGTGGCTGTAGATTTCTTGACCTTGCACTACTGGACAAAGACTGAAAATAGTCTAAGAGGATCGGTATTTGAACATTGTTAACAATATAAATAAATTAGAAAAGCAATAGCAAAGAAATAAGGAAAGGTTTAACTCATTACAACTGGGTGACACCTTTAGCTGCTTCTACAGTTAAATCCAACTGACGCCGCTAGATATCAAACACTGATTGTTCATATTTGCATTAATAATTTCAAATTCATGCTACATACAAAGTATTAAAATATTTAATCTTAAAACTCACACAATGACAAACACAGCTGTAGTGATATTTGACCTCTGTCTTGTGCAAGTAAAGAGATACCAGTTGCTGTTCACATAATATTTATTTATATTGTCATTGATTGTATACTTTTCTAAATATCTTACCAACCAAGTAGCACATACAGAACTGCTGAGCCTCATAAGAAAACTTTCAGCTGGATGAGTAGAATGCTATTACCAGTATGTGTGTAACTTGAGTAGTTGCTGAGGTATTGCGAGTTACTTACACAATATTACAAATTTAGTACGTACTATGCTTACTTACGAATCCAGTTTAAGACCTAAGACCTAAAGAATAATGTCACTATAAAAATAGGTTGTGCTCTAGACTTTGCCATTTACACATCTTTAGTAACTCCTATGGCTTCAGTGATATGGACATTTGCTTGATATGTGAGGACATAATTCTATTCTATCAAAAAGCTTAGGCTCATCTCATTGGAAGCTACAGTACAAATTTACAGAGCTCTATTAGTGGGAATGAGTTAATGCACTCAGTTAGGTCACTTTTTCCATTTTAAAATTGTTTATACAATTTATCATTGAGTTTACAAGCATTTAGGACTTTTCTAATAACATTTAAGAATTTAAGAAATGATCAGCAGTGATACCTTATAAAGAGGTCTACATAGTTTTAAAGTTATATTTTGCTAGCAATCAGAATAAAATAGGACATTACATATGCACATCAGCAACTGCACCCAGATCAACTGAAACAATAACTGTGGTTAGTCTAGAATATACCAAGTAATAACTTTGCCTTTCCTAAAGTCCTGAATAGGACACTGCTTATCGCAATGCTAAAGCACATGACCAATATCAGGCTGTATTAAAAAAATAGCAAAACCCAATAACATTTAGAGGGGAAAATCTATAATATCACTGCAGTAAAATAATGATGGTAGTTATTCTTAAATTGTATAACATGAGACAAGGGAAATAATGACACGCTTCTTTTCTATAAAACATTATAGTCAAAAGTGAAGTCTCTTATCATAAACATCCCAGACTGACAAATGCAGAAACTTCGGACATTTTATAATTGTTACTACATTTTGCTTGTTTCCTTGGCCTGAATGATTTTTTTTCAGTGTGAAATTAGAATTAACAAATTATAGACTAAAGCTACTTTGTATTAAGGCTTATATAAACCCATGGCTAATGGGCTATACACATTCAAATGCTTTTGAATTTTTTTCTTTAACTGGTTAACATTAGTTATTTTAAATCTGCCTGAAAACTGTCTAGTCTGTGCAGTAAGGTTGTCTGCTATGCTTCTGTTCAGAAAGATTCTTGAACCAGTAATAATAACAGTCAGTGCTGGCCTGCAAATAACAGCAGCAGAAAGTTAAAACAGCTTCAAAAATTGTTAGATACTTCACTCTGGCACACTTAAAACATGTGATAAAATGGTGTACAACAACTGTTAAATTGATTTGTCCTTCAGGGGGACACATCATTTTGCCAATATATTTGGTAGTAGCACAAAGTGTTTTTCCAGCTTCCAAATGCTTTGAAAGGCATTAAAACATTTTGCACATCTACGCATTTTCTGCAGCTGTTAGTGCATAAGCTCCAGGCACTATAAAGAATTATGATCAGGTCTCACCAGTCATAATCCTTAGTATGTGTACGCAACATGGATGTCAAAATTCATCTTGCAAGCTTCACACTGGAGGTGACTTTCTTGACATCCATTTCTCATGTATATAATAAATTGGTTATGATCACAGACTCAGTTATAATCCTCTGTCTTACCCCCCCAAAAAAAAACTGAGAAGAAGAATAAAATCTAGAGCCTTTAATTTTCATAAAAAAGAAAATCAATCACAACTAAGCACTGAATTACTTGAAAGTTGAAGTTATACATGACAGATTAAAGAAAAGTTAATAATCTCATTTAAGTTCAATATTTATGATAGGTTTTGAAAACAGATTACTACCCCTTTGCAAATGAAGATAATTTCAATTAAGGCATTTTTTCCTTCAATTTAAATGTCAGTGAAATAAAATAAGCACCCCTGCTCAACCATATTTTGACCAGAGTTGGACAAATAAGACAGACCAGTCATTTTTGTTTAGTAAGGATATATAAACACAGATTAAGTTAAAAACTCAAACAATTATGTAATAACCTCAACAATTAGTGTCTGAAGTCTGACAGTACTTTTCTAAAGAATATATTTTCAAAAGAAATATGTCAGGACTTAGAAATAGTAATGATTTTAATAATAAATTATGCATAGTCTTAATGAAAGAGTTTAGAATTTAATAAAAGTATTGAATGAGAGAAATTAATGTACGCATTTGATATAAAATCATTAATTAGTGCTAATTTAGAGAAAATGCTATATCCAGGTATTTATACAAGTTAGCAATTTGATATGAGGAAAAATACAGCAGTAAATTAAGTGTAATTATTACTGAGAATAAATAGGGTGGATTTTTAAAGATTTTCTTTGCATTTAGAGGGGAAGTCACATGATCACTGACCATGATCGCTGCTTATGAACACAGCACTGCCTGTGGCCTGTTAATTTAATATATATTTAGCATATAAATATCCTCACTTTAATTTGGAAATGAAAATAAAAGGTTTAAATGGGCTGGAGCATAGCTGTATAATAGCTTAGTCATTTTATATATAAACGAGAGATTGCACAGAGGAAATGATGGCCTGGATCCTGATATATGTACAGGGATTAAAAGCTAAAATGGCTGCCCTGTACTGGAAGTGGGGAACTTAGTAGTAATAGCTTAGACTTACTAAAAATGCTGAACTTTTGCTAAAACTTAGTATATATACAAGAAATCAATCATAGTTTAAGCACCGGCTTCATCCCAGCTGAATGGAAAAAGGCCACTGTTATCCCTTGCACAAAAGTGGTGCTTTCACTGACCCCAAAAGCTATAGACCTTTTAGCCTGACTAACCTTATCTGCAAGGTCATGGAGTGTATCATCATGGACCTCATCAACAAAGATATAGGTAATCTCCAAACACTTGACCCTACTCAGTTTGGATTTGTCAAAGGGACAGCATGCATATTAAACCTGGGGTGGACTTCTTCAAGGCAGTCTTCAAGTCCCTTGACCAGGGGAAATCTGTGCATACAGCCTACCTAGACTTAGCCAAGGTTTTTGACACTATCCCCTACTCAGGAATTATTTACAAACTCACCCAGCTTGGTATCAACCATTATATAATTAGATGGGTCACTAACTGGCTCACTGATAGAACCCATATAGTCAAAATAGGGGAATCAACCTCTGACAGGAGACCTGTAACCAGTGATGTTCCACAGGGATCAGTCCTGGGACCTCAACTATTTGGAATCTATTTCTCCAAAGTACAAGCTAAAACTAACGATCTGTGGCTGACAATGTTTGCTGATGATTACAAACTGGGAGCAGCCATAGAATCTCCACATTATGTCAACATCCTACAAGAGGGTTTTACACAAAGAAATGAATGGTGCAATAGTTATGGTCTTAAACTCAATGCAAAAAAATGTGTTATCATTCCTTTCAGTAAGAGCAATGTTCCTGTTAAATATCACATCAGTAACAACACCCTAAGTATGCACTCAGTGGTGAGAGATCTGGGCACACAGGTTGACATCGACCTTACCTTTGATCACCATGTCTCCACAGTGGTAAGAAGGGCATTCTACATGGCTCATCTCATAAGTAAGGGCAGTGCCTCCAGAAAAAAAGAAATTATAACCTCTCTGTACTCTTTCCTCATCTGGCCAATAATTGAGTGCAATTCTCCTTTTGGTATCTACCTTTCCAAACACCTGCAGCAATTGGAGAGACCTCAAAGGTTCCTCAGAAGGAAAATTTAAAGTCTTCAGCATCTGTTCTATGAGGATCATCTGAAATCACTGTTGTTTTATTCTATTTCATACAGACTACTCAGAGGCAATCTCTGCCTTGCATAAAAGACAATCTTTGACCCTGCTTTATTGGAAATGCTGCATATCCGTAAGTCAGATGGTACATGAGTTACTCACTCTAAAGGCCTTAACCTAGTATTTGACATTAATAGATCCTGCTGGAGGGACAGATTTGTCTCCAAGAGGTTACCACACCTTTGGAACAGACTACCACTTCAATTTGGGCAAGGACATAAAAGAGAAATACATAAATAGTATGTCATTGTAGGGACAGTAAAACGAGGATGAAGAGAGCTCACAGAACATTGCCTGAGAAAAAAGGAGAGCAGAGATTTTATTATAGCCATAGTGGTTTGATGCAATAATGTAACACAATAAGTGAGCAGACAAATATGTAGTATAAAAGTTATAATGAAAAAGTAAGACAAAAGAGGGAGCACACAACCTGTTATAGGGTCATCGATTAGTAGGAGGATACCTGCTTTTGTGGGCCATTTTAGGCCTAGCCAATTAGCCCATGTGGGATGAAATCCTGCACCTTTTGTTTGCAAGATAAACAACCATCATGCCAATCTCCCACCCTAAAATAATCAACCCTGCCAAGTCTCCAACCTAGGCCGCTGTCAATTACAGCATAGTGCATTAGGCCACAAGGCCACTCAGCTTTATAAGTTTGAAGACTGAGAATATGTGATGTATCACTGGGGATGAAATGCAAAAATGTTTACAGATGGCTGAACATGGTAGTAAAACAACAACATGTACGTATTTACACTGAGAATATGTGATGTGTCACTGGGGATGAAATGCAAAAATGTTTACAGATGGCTGAACATGAAAATGACAACATGCACGTATTTAAACCTGTGATTATTATTTTTTAACTGCATTTTATTTATATTTTAAAAAAAGGTAAGTACATTGCCTAAACCGAACAACCATTTACAGTCAATGAACATTCCACAAAAAAATGCTGTAAAACTAAAGGAATGAAAATGTATATGCTATTTTCAAACTACCCAGCACCATTAGCCAATAATTCATATTAGCTGGGTCATTCACCTGCATATATGTTTAAACAGACACATAAGCAGCAAAAAAGGGGTTTCTTTCATTCAGGTGGGAATTTAACAGATGGGTTAGTACCTTTAAGAGTATGACATGACATTCATATGCTACAGAACTATATAATAGAACAAAACAAGTCTAAATTATTTCGAAAGTCTTCCTTCAGCCTCTGTATAAATGGGGCTAAATTAGTGGTAATGGTATTAGACCAGCTAGTGCCTATTCAAAAGCTCAAGTATTTAGGTTTTGTAGAGAGAGAGAGGCTGTCCTAAGCACTTCATGGGTTCATATTCATAGGTGTATACTAGGCTAATGACCACAAGGGCCTTTTTAAGCCTAGCCAAGCATTCCGAATCTCTGACAAATTCTGATACCCTTAATAAGAGTAAGCATGGGCCTGAGACATGAACCATTTACAGGTTACCTGTGTCCATTAGAGACATAGGTGCTAAGCCAGGGATGAATTTCCAGTTTCCCATCCAATTGTCCAAGTTGCACTTGAATTGGGTTAGGAAGGAACTCTGCTTCACATGGATAGGGAGTTTGTTCCATAGATGGGGTAGTCTCTTGGATACATCTCCAGCAGGTTCTATTTATATCACGGACAAGGTTTAAGTCTATAGAATAGGTAATTCTGGTACTGTTTGTTCTGTGGATATGCAGGAGGTCCATCAAAGTGGGATCTGACAATGCCCTGTATGCCAGTCATGGATCTCCCCTCAAAAGCCTGTAGGAGATGGAATACAGGGATAGGTCCTTGAGGTGGTCTGCATAGGGCATATTACTTACACCCTGTATTATTTTAGTGATGAACCTCTGTGGATGTTCCAGTTGTTGGATATGCTTGGTTAGGTACATACCAAAGGGTGCACTGTACTCAATGATAGGTCTGATGAATGCTGAATACAGTGGAACAATGACTTTCTTGGACTTAGATGCCATATCTTTGTTTACAAGTTGCACAACATAGAATGATTTCCTCACAACTGTAGAAATGTGATGATCAAAGGCTAGATTGCTATCTATGTATGTCCCTAAGTCCCTAACTACTGGGTTACCTCCAAGGGGTGTGTTTTCAATATGATAGTTATCAGGGATGGATGACTTCCCAAAGGATACTATTATGCATTTCTTGGCATTTAATTTTAGTCCATGGCTCTGACACCAGTTATTCATCTGTGTCAGCCCCTCCTGGAGAACATTTGTGTTAGTGTGAAATTTAATGACAGCTCCTAATTTGCAATCATCTGCAAATTTAGTCAGCCAGAGTTACATTGGCCTTGACTTCTAAGAAGTAAATGCCAAAAAGGAGCGCTCCAAGGACTGATCCCTAAGGGAATCCCCTTGTGACTGGCCTCTTTGTAGAGGTGACTCCCCAATTCTAACTTCCTGGGTCCTGTCTGTGAGCCAGTTGGCTATCCACTGGGTGACATGCATATTTGTACCTAACCTCTTCAGTTTGTCAACAATGCCCAAGTGGAATATTGTGTCAAATGCCTTGGCCAGGTCAAGGTAGGCAGTGTGAATGATTTTGCCCTCATCTATTGCTTTGGTGACCTACTCAAAGATGCTCTACCCTTGACGAAAACAAACTGGGATGGGTCCAATGTCTGGAGGTTTACTATATCTCTGCTGATCAATCTCCATAATAATTCTTTCTATGGCTTTTCATATAAGACAAGTGAGACTTATGGGTCTGTAGTTTCCAGGGTCTGTAGATGGCCCACCTTTATGCAGAGGGATGACTATTGCCTTTCTCCATTCATGAGGCACAAAACCTGTTTGGAGGCTACAGTTAAATAGTAATTCCAAAGGCCCTGATAGGTCATGTTTCCTGCTATTTAGAAGGCATCCTGGGATATTGCATGGGCCTATCGATCCAATGTTCTTGGTCTTAGAACATTAAGGACTGGTTCCCTTGTGTTAGTAGGGGGAGTTATATCTGATGATATTTCCCAAGGGAAGGTTGAGGGGGAGAGAAGTGTAAAGTTGAAGCCAAATTTATTCACCAGGAGGTTTGCTACATCTTCTGGCTCAGTATAGGTGGCTCTATTTAAAATGAGCTATGTACAGAATTGTGAATTGCCTTTGATGTTGTGGACATAGCTAAAGAATGCTTTGTGGTTGTCCTTGGCCTGAGATGCCAAACGTACCTCAGATTTGGCTTTGGTAGACTTTGTTTGTCCTCTGAGTTGTTTATTTATTTTGATGAGAGTGCTTTTGTCCTTCTGGGAGCTGCACCTCCTAATTTTTGCTATGATTTTCTTCCTCCTGTTATACATCCAATTGATTTTGTGATTCCACCAGGGTGGCTTATTTTTTGAGTTAGTTCTGTACTTCTTCCTGGTGGGTACAGGTGCCTCTATGCAGCTATTAACATGCTTGTACAGGGTTTCTGTGAATAGTTTTATTTATTTATTTTACATTTGTTAACCGGAAAAGTCCGACTGGATATAGGTCTATTTTCAGCTGAGGCCCAGGGAGAAAAGCTCCAGACATATATTACATGTATACATGCAGTGAAATATTACAAAATGGACATTTGTTCACCAATAGATCCAGACATGTTAAAGATTTTCTAGAATACACACAGGAAATAATTGGAAATTATTAACTGTTAAGGGAGATCACATACATTTTTAGTGGTTCTCATACATTTTAGTAGTACATGGTTGTGTCAAGTTATTATTCTTAATTTAGTACTTTCCAGTAGGTAAGAGACATATACTCAGTTTTCTAAACTGTTACTGAATCAGAGTAATACAATGAAAGTTTCTTTCTGTAATAAGGTGTTCATTTAGAGTTCCTGTTTGAGTAAGAACTAGTCAACGTTTATACAGGGACAAAGCCAATGCATTTGTAGGTGTTTTTTAAGAGATATTTTGAATTGGGTTAAGTAGGCAACTGTAGTAAGTTCTGCAGGAAGTAAGTTCCAGGTTTTACCAACAGATTTGGAAAATAGTGATTCACCAGCTGAACTAACACTAGGTAAGACTGCAATCCAAACTGTAACTTGCTACAGATCCCCCACCATGCCCCAATATTCTCACTACACCTTTCTAAACATACCAGAAAATATTAATATACAACCAAACACCATAATACTGGGTGATTTCAACTACCCTGACATTAACTGGGAACACTATTCATGTACCAACACCTTTGTCCAACAGTTGGAATTCATAAGTTCCAACGCCCTGGATCAACTAATCCATAGTCCCACCATGGGTTCCAATATCCTAGACCTGGTCATTACCAACATGGGAAATCGATGCCCCACACCTTTGGTCATCCCCTCATTAGTCAGGTCTGACCATAAGCTAATCACCCTTGACATCCACACCCCCCCCCCCAGTAAGGAAACCTCCACAAGAAACATCTCCAAAGCCAACTTCATGCTACTCAAGTCAGAAGTGACAAAGGTCATGACACCCATGCAGAAGGGAACTGAAAGTTCGACTGCTGAATCCTACACTAAGGCACTGTATGAGCACATCCACTCATGCATGAATTGTGCCATCCCAAATAGAACCAATACACTCTACTCCAAAAAAGGAAGCCAATCTGGTGGCCCCCTGCCATAAACAAACTTTACAACAAAAGGAAGAAACTGTTGCAGAAAAGAGGAAAATTCCAGGATGCAAAAAAACTCCCTTACCAGCCTCAGTAAGAAGCTAAGATCCCTCATAAAATCCTCCAACGCTAGTTACGAAAATAAAATTGCCAAACATTCCAAAGATAACCACAAGGCATTCTATAGCTATGTCAAGAATTTAAATGGTAATGCTCAGATCTGCTGTGAGCCACAACAGAATGGCATTAAATATACTGATCCCAAGGATATTGCCAATATCCTGGCAGATTGATTCAGTGCCAACTTCATCCCCCTCTCACCCCCTAAAGGTCCCATCTCAATACCAAAAGATTGCCAAATTCTGGTAATAATGGCCACATAGGTAAAAACTGCACTCTCCAAAGCTAAGAATACAGCATCCATGGGACCAGACGACATCTCGGGCTGTTTACTACATGAACTTCAAAATGATCTGGCAACTCACGTAAGTGTCATGTTTAATCATAGCCTCACCTCAGCCTTCGTGCCCACTGAGTTGCGCACAGCTACAGTTATCCCACTCCACAAGGAGGGATCCACCTTGGATCCTGTGAAATACCGCCCCATTAGTCTAACGAGCCTGATCTGCAAGGCTATGGAATGTATTATCATGGAACTTATAAACAAAGACATTGGTTCATAGGTTCATAGGTAGATACTAGGCTATCTGCCCTAGGGCATTTATAAGCCTAGCCAGAGTGTTTGGCTTTCGCCAACCTTTTAGATTAGTTGACTGTGCCCCTTGTTTGTAGGTCACAGAAGATAGCCCTTTTAAGATTATCTTACTGTGCCTCTGTCTAGTAGGGACACAGAAGAGATCCCAGGAGTAAACTTACGATCTCCCATCCACTTGTCAAGATTTCTCTTGAAGAGGGTCAGTGAGGGGCTCTGCCTTACATGGACTGGGATTCTGTTCCAGAGTGAGGGGAGCCTCTGGGATATGAATCTGTCCCTCCAGTATGTCCTATTTATTTCTGTGCTAAGGTTTAAGTCCCTGGAGCATGTAGCTCTAAGGTATTTGGATTTCTTGAGGTGTAGCATGTCCATTAGTTCTGGGCTGGACATGGCTTTATATGTCAGGCACAGATTGCCTCTGAGTAGGTGGTAAGCAACTGAGTAGAGCTGGAGTTTCTTTAGCCAAACTGCATAGGGCATCTGTTTGAGACCCTTGATCCTCTTGATGAGGTACTTTTGTGGTCTTTCCTGTTGCTTGCAGGTGTCGGGTAGGGTACATCCCAAATGGGGCATTGTATTCAATTATGGGCCTGATGTGTGATGAGTAGAGAGGCACAATGTCCTCTCTTGATCTAGATGTGAACCCTTTCATGATAAGGTGGGCTATATAGAAGGTCTTTCTAACCACTTTGGCAACGTGATTGTCAAAGGAGAGGTTACTATCTACTTGGGTCCCCAAATCCCTAATTACTTCTTCTGTACTTAATGGATTACCACCTATGTGGTAATTTGTGGGCACTTTATTTTTCCCACAGGGGATGACTATGCACTTTTTGGCATTTAGCTTTAGGCCATGGTTCTGGCACCAGTTATCCATCTCTATGAGACCCTTTTGGAGGAAGCTTGTGTCAGCCAGAGATTCGATTATGGCACCCAGTTTGCAGTCATCTGCAAACTTGGTCAGCCATAGTTCTCCCGTGTTAGCCTGTACCTCAGAGAAATATATACAGAACAAGAGAGGTCCCAGGACTGAGCCTTGTGGGACGTCACTTGTAACTGGTTTTGAGTCTGACATGGCACCTGTGATTCTGACCATGTGGGTTCTATCCCTGAGCCAGTTTGCAACCCATCTTGTGACATAGGGGTTGATATTTAAGCTGTTGAGCTTATTTATGATGCCCGAGTGGGGTATTGTGTCGAAGGCTTTTGCGAGGTCTAGGTAGGCTGTGTGGACTACCTTCCCTTCATCAATGGCCTTGGTAACTATTTTGAAGAAGTCAACCAGGTTCAAGAGGCAAGATCTGCCCTTAACAAAGACAAATTGGGTAGGATCCAGTGTCTGTAGGTTCCCAATGTCCTTGTTTATGAGTTCCATGATGATACGCTCCATACCTTTGCAGGCCAGGCTAGTCAGGCTTATAGGTCGATAGTTTCCGGAGTCCATTGTGGCACCACCTTTGTGGAGTGGGACCACTGTTGCTGTATGCCATTCCTTGGGTACATATCCTGTAGTAAGGCTGAGATTGAACAGTGACTTTATGTTAGGGTTTAGTTCTTGGAGCTTGTGTAAGATGCAGCCCAGGACACCATCTGGTCCCATTGATGCTGTGTTTTTTGCTTTGGAGAGGGCAGCTCTCACCTGTGCATCTGTGATGTCAGGGAGGGTACACTCTGATGGGATAGACATTTGCACTTTTGGGGGGGGGGGGTTTGCACTGAACCTGTCTGCCAGGATGTTTGCAATGTCTGTGGGTTCAGTGTATTTTTTGTCATTTTGTACTAACTCAGAGCATATCTGGGAGTTGCCACCCAGGTTCCTGACATAACTAAAGAAGGCCTTGTGATTATCTTTAGCATTTTGTGCAATTTTTCTTTTGAAGCTGGCCTTAGATGACTTTATGAGGGATTGTAGTTTCTTGCTAGTACTGATCAGAGATGCCTTCCCTTTTTGGGATTTTGCTCTATCGTGTAGTAGCTTCCTCCTTCTGTTGTATAGCTTATTTATGGCCGGGGTTCACCAGACAGGTCTCCTGCCTTTGGAGGAGAGAGTCTTGGTTTTGTTTGGGATAGCATGATCCATGCATTCCTGTAGGTGTCCATAGAATGTGTCTGTAAAAGATTCTGCAGTTCGGGTCATATTTTCCACTGGCCCAGAGGCTTTGAAGGATTCCACCTTGGTTTTGAGAAGTGTGAAGTTTGCTTTTGAGAAGTTCTTCACCATGGTTTCCTTTGCTGGGGGTGGGGACGGGATATGGATGTCCATTGAGATTAATTTATGGTCTGATCTTACCAATGAGGGGTATACCTCTGGTGTGGAACATAGAGACCCCCATGTTGGTAATTACCAGGTCTAGTATGTTTTCCCCTCTTGTGGGAGTAGTGACCAGTTGTTCCATAGCATTTGAGTTTATAAATTCTAGGAACCGTTGGGGAGCGTTTTGGGGCTTGAGTAGTTTTCCCGGTCAATGTTTGGGTAATTGAAGTCACCTAGTATAATGGTGATTGGAGAGACCTTCATATTCTTCAGTGTTCTCAGGAAAGCCGAGTGGGGTTCCTGTGTTTGGGAGGGTGGTCTGTAGCAGGCTACAAACTGAAAGGCAGTTTTGCCCACTGTTAGTTGCACATGGATGGTCTCCGATGCTTCGTGCAATGCCACTAACCTGGAGGTGTGGATATCTTTGATGAATATAGATACTCCCCCTCCTTTTGTGGTTCGGTCCGTGTTTTGGGGCCGAAAAGCATGGTATAAGGTATAACCTGCTAGTGCTGGGGTGCTCTTGGGAGCCTTGAACCAGGTTTCTGTTACTGCACAGATATCAATATTCTCCATACTGAGGAGAGCCTCGAGTGCGTGCATCTTGAGGTTTAGACTTCTGGCATTAAGCAGCATTACCCTTAGTTTCTTTTTTCTTGTGTTGTCTATGGAGGTGGATTTGTCTTTTGAGCCTTGCCTAAAAAAGGCACTATGGGGGTGGCAAGAGCCTTAGCCAGTATTCGAAAGCCCAGGGGTGACAGGTGCAAGCCATCCCTAGTGAAGCAACGTGGCTTGTCGAGCATATCATCCCAGGCTGACAGACACTGGATCCCCTTTGAATGACACCAATACTTTAGCCAATTGTTAAAATTGATCATTTTATCTTTATACTGTGGCAACATTCTTGGTGAGGGTAAGTTGCTACCCAAGGTCCGGGTTATACCGGCCTGGGTTACATGATCAGAGAGCTCCTCTATGTCTCTTTTTATGTAGTCCAGGGAGGTATGTCTCAGGTCATTCACACCAGCATGGACAATGATGGAGTCATATTTGTACTTGCTATGGAGTGACCTGAGTGCTTGTGTTATGTGGCGGATCCTGGCACCCAACAGGCAGCTTACAGTGGCCTTCTCCTTGTTCAGTCTGGTGAGAGGGACATCAGTGTGTCTGACAATAGAGTCACCTATTACAAGTGTATTGGGTGTGTTGTTTAGCCTTAAGGGCTGTGACTGTGTGGCACACTGACTTTGTGAACTATGTGATACGTGCATATTGTTGTGAGGTGGCGGTTGCTTGGGTGCCTGCCTTGGAGGTTTTGATGCTTAAGCAGATTTTTATTTAGAGCCTCCGAGTATGTTTTTGTGTGTTTATGTGTTTGATTTGCTGTTGCAATGGGTCTATGTGAGACTGGATTTGTGGTGTGTGTGTGATTTCCTTCACCTCCTGACTGACTGTGCCAGTCCTGGGTTGAGAGAGCTCAGCCTCCAGTTTGGCTATATAGTTGCATCTCTCACATATATTTCAGCTTGTTGAGAGGAGGAGAGGGTTGTCTGTGTACATAAGGCAGTTGTAACATTTCCTCAAAATTCCCAGATTCACCAGTTGGCCTGGAGAGTAAACCTGAAACTGGCCTACGGACATGTCAGAATAGTATAATGAAATACGTTTTGACTGATCAGAAAAGACCAATAGGGAGTCAAGTACTTAAAAAGAGTATAAGAGAGTGTAGTGCTTAAGTTTATTAGTGTTTACTTATAAGAGCAAGTGCAAGGCTTTAAAATGAAAATAGAGTGCTTCCTTTGAGATTTAGAACAGTTCTAAGGGAAAAAATGAAGAGCAGACATTATGGAGCCGGTAATAGTTTAAACCTGTTTAAGTGGCGCTGCCCAATGCTGCGCTGTGAGCAAAATCGTGCAAACCCACGCTAAAGCGGGTTTTTAAGCAGGGGACTTGAAAGAGCTAGGAATTAGCCCAAAATGGCCAATAAACAACTAGTTTCTGGGCTGAGACCACTCCTCCAGGGACAGATAGGCTGCTCAAAGCTCCTCACTCTCACTGGTGAACAGAGAAGCTTCCTCCTATCCAAGTAAGGATATGGGCAACACAGGAACCTGTACTAAAGTCCAGAATACAGCAAACCTGAATTCAGGACTATTCTAGCTTAGAAAAGGCGGGAAACAAGGATATTTTTTTGTTTGTTTGTTTTTTTTTTCTTTTTTTTAAGACAGATAGCAAGAAAACACAGTAAATGCTTAGCACAGGCTAGCGCACTTGAGTGGGCAGCCTCAACAGTTAAATTAAACAATAAAAGACGATTTTAAAGTGCAGGTAAGCAAAAATGAAATAACAAACTTTTTTAAGTAAAACAGCAGTTACAGACTCACTTTTCAGCGAGAATATGCAGTCGCTAAAGTAAAGGCAGTAGAAAATACTTAAACCTTCAAACACTGGACCCCACCCAGTTTGGGTTCATGAAGGGCCGATCTTGTCTCCTGAACCTGATTGACTTCCTCAAATCAATCTCCAGAGCTGTGGATGATGGTAAGGCAGTCCACACAGTCTATCTGGACCTCGCCAAGGCTTTCAACACCATCCCTCACTCTGGAATTATAGATAAACTTACTAAACTGGGCATCAATCCCTACATCACTTGATGGGTTGCCAACTGACAGAACCCACATTGTAAAAGTAGTCGACTCCAAATCCAGTTCCAGACAAGTGACAAGTGGAGTACCTCAGGGTTCAGTCCTGGGACCGCTCTTGCTTGGCATTTACTTCTCTGAAGTACAGGCCAACAATAAGGGACTCTGGCTAACAAAGTTTGCAGATGAATGCAAATTGGGAGCCATTACTGAATCCCCAAATGATGTGGATATTCTGCAAAAGGGCCTTACAGAAACAGATGGTTGGTGCCAGAGCCATGGGCTCAAGCTCAATGCCAAGAAATGTATAGTTATCCCCTTTTGGAAAAAACATGTACCCATGAATTACCACATAGGTGGCAGTACACTAAACACCGAAAGCGTGATAAGAGACTCAGGGACACAGGTGTTACCTTCGTTAACCACATCACCACAACAGTCAGGTAATCCTTCCATGTGGCACACCTCATCACTAAGGGCTTTTCATCCAGAAAAAAAGGAGGTCATTGTCCCACTGTGCTCATCCCTCATTAGACCTATTATAGAATACAATGCCCCATTTGGTATGCAACTCTCAAGACATCTGCAACAACTGGAAAGGCCGCAGAAATACCTCACTAAAAGAATCACAGGCCTAAAGCAGATGCTCTATGCTGACCATCTAAAAAAAACTCCAGCTATAACCTGTTGCATATTGTCTACTCAGAGGTGATCTCTGCATAACATACAAGGCCATGTCAAATCCAGAGCTGTTGGACATGCTACACTTAAAAAAATCCCAGTCCCTCAGAGACACACACTCCAGGGATCTAAACCTTGTCATCACAATGAACAAAACATGCTAGAGGGATAGGTTCCTGACCCAGAGACCCCCCAGACTCTGGAATAGACTGCCCATATATGTCAAGAAGATCACCTCTTTGGCTCTGTTCAAAAGGAACCTTGACAATTCGATGGGAGATAGGAAATTCACCCCAGGGATCACGTCAGTCACCTTCCTAGACAGGGATCCAGGGAAGTAAATATTGTGGGAAGAAGTAGCCAGGGAATTGTTATGGCTAGGCTTTGTATAGGCCCTAGTGCAAATAGCCTAGTACCAAACTATGAACCTAGGAACCTACGAATTGTTGGATTTAACAGTTTGTACTAGTGTTCTGTTGGAAGAGCGGTGTGTTTTTAGGTTACTGTAGGGTGTGATAATATTTTTCAGTATGGGTGTACTGTCTGGTTGGTAGAGAACTTTGTGAACAACTATTAGTTGGTTATATTGAAGTTGGTAGGCTAGTTCTAGCCAGCCTGGCGATTAAATGTTTTGACAGAGATGAGTTGTATAAGATGATCCTGTGGCAAATCTGGCAATATTATTGTAGCAGCTAGCAAGTTTATTGAGGTTAGATTTACTTAGGTTTTCAAAGATGGGTGAGGCATAAAGAAGGGTTGATAGCAAATGTGTTTGGGCAATCACAGTCCTAGCAGATGGGGTTAGGAATTGTTTAATCTTATATAAAGAGCCTAGTTTCTTATTAACTGTTTTATTAGTTTTGTCAATGAGAGCATCAAACTTAAGGTTGTTGTCGATGATTACTCCTAGTAGTTTAGTGCTAGGTTCTGGGGAAATTATGGTTGTTGTTGTGTCTTTTGGCTTATTCCATTTAGGGGTCGCCACAGCGGAGCTCCGGTCCACTAATGTTTGGTAGTGGATTTTTACATGCCGAGCTACCAGCCCTGATGCACAACCTTCAACAAAGGCATGCTCATTCACGCACGCCTCCACACAGAAGACGCTCTAGCTGAGAATCGAACGAGACAATGTCTTGCTGTGAGGCTACAACGCTACTGCAGCACCACTACCATGGGATATACTATTGTTAAATGTTATGGTGAAAGATGGTAAAGGGACCTTGCGAGTTGGGGTGAAGAGTAACAGCTTGGTTTTGCTTGGGTTTAATAGTAGACAGCAACCAGTTAGCCAATTCTCTACTTTGTTGAAGGTGTTTTGGGATAAAGATTGTAAGTCTGTGGGGGAGGTGGCAGCACAGATTAGGGTCAAGCATCTGCATACTGAATACATGTTGCATCTGGGTTGACTTTATGCAGATAATTAATAAAGATGGAGAATAGGAGGGGCCTAATATAGACCCTTGGTGGACTCCAAATGTGATTGGTAAAAGGGAAGATAGGTTGTCTTTCCATAGTACAGCTTGTTGTCTGCCACTTAGATAAGAATGAAACCAGCTAATTACTAGGTTATCTATAGAGAGTGTTTTAGTTTCCCTAAGAGTGGCTGGTGATTTACCATGTGGAATTCATTGGAAAAGTCTAGGAAGAGGGCTGAAGAGAGCTTGTTGTTATTACAGTTTTGATTTATTGTGTGATAGAAGGAAAGAAGGGCTGATGTTGTACTATGGCAAGGTCTAAATCCATGCTGGGAGGGGGCTAGGAGATTGTTCTGATTAAGATAGGCTAGGAATTCTTTATGATTAAATGTTTCCATTATTTTAGCCAAGGGTGACAGAATGGCTATAGGCCTGTAATTTGAGAGTTCAGTGGAATTTTCCCCTTTATGGAGAAGAAAAGAAATCCCAATCCCTCCGAGCTACACACTCTAGGGACCTTAACCTTGTCACCACAATAAACAGAACATGCTGGAGGGATAGATTCCTGTCCCAGAGACTTCCCAAACTCTGGAACAGACTACTATCTATGTCAAACAGAGCTCCTCATTAGCACTCTTCAAGAAAAATCTTGATGATTGGATGGGAAATGGGAAATTCACCCCGGGGATCACTTCTGCGGCTCTGCTCGACAGGGGCACAGGAAAATAATTTCCTTGGGTGGTGAAAGCCAGGGTACATTTTTTGGCTAGGCTTGTATGGGCCCTAGGGTTGATAGCCTAGTACCTACCTATGAACCTATGAACCTAAGAATAATGTGGGAGGTTTTTCAGATGGAGGGGATATAAGCTTCAACAATAGTTCTATTGATTAGTATTGAAATGGGGTATGTTATTTCATTAGCAGCTTTTTGGAGATACTCTGCGGGTAGTAGGTCTGCCGAAAAGGGTGGTGGGTTTCAATTTCTTGAGTAGGGACATAATAAAAGATGTTGGAACTGGCTCAAACTTGAAAAGGGTGTGTATATTGAGTGTGGCATTGGTAGAACTTGGGGTATTGGGAGCTAGTTTGTTGGCAAGAGATTGCACGATTTCTGTAAAGAAAGTGTTAAAGGTGTAAGCAACAATTTTTGGAGGGTTTTGGAGGGTAGTCAAGGGGTAGGGGTAGACGAGTGTCCTGCGTGGAGAAGTTTTTTTATACCTGACCAAAATTTTTGTGGATGATTTTGGTGCTTTTGTTGCAGATTACAGTAGTAGTTTTTTTTTTGTCTAGCATAATGGACTTCTTTGTATCATTCCTTAGTTGTTTATATATGAGGTGGTCTTTTGGGAATTTAGTGGTTCTCCAGGAGGCCTATGCTTTATTTCTGCAAATGATTTTTTGTCTAGTATCATTTGACAGCCATGATGCTGCTTTATTATTGGTTCTGATAATACATTTGGGAGCATGGTTATCCAGGATAGTAAGAAATATAGAATTAAAGTATGAGACTGCCTCATCTATTGGAAGCAGTTTTAGGTCAGTCCAGTCACATGAGTTAAGTTCATTTTGGAATTTAGTCTGAATAAAGCTCTTATTACTCCTAATGGTTTTAAAGGTAAGATTGTTGAGGGATGTCATTTCTTTTCCTGATTATAAATGTCAGGAAGTGGTCACTGATATCCTCAGGTAGGGTGCCTGCTTTATATATATGGGGTTGGTTGTTTATTAATATCCAGTCTAGGATACTAATAGGATAGGATAAGATAGGATACTGATACAGTTCTGAATAGGTAGTAGTGTTCTCAGGGTTTATAGGATTAACTACTAAACCATAATGATTTCTGTGTGTTACATCTGAGGCCCAACTTGGTTCAAACTACTTGGGAAATATCTAACACCACTGGATGTACTAGGGATTTATCAATGCTCCACAGTAGGAAATTATCTGCAAAGAGACAAGAGATGTGGCTAACCCCTGCCAGTGACAGTAATCAGTAGGGTGATGCCTGATTGGGAATACCAATTTTCCCATCACTAGCAGAAAGAGACACGGAAACAGGAGACAACCTTGCCTGATTCCCTACTGTATGGACCCCATCTCAGATAAACCTCTATTGACTAATACCCAAAATGTTGGTACTATGTCTAGTTGCTTCAACCACCCTAGGGATGTTTACAAAGTCCAAAAGGAAAAGGCAGTGGTGGTCTTTGTATACCTAATGAGTTTTGTCTGGAGAACAAATCATATACAATCCTATCATGCCTTCTTATATAAGAGTAAAAGTTAGCAATGATTAATTTTGAAATTGATACGTTTGAGTAAGTCAGAGGAACTTGGCAATTGGTTTGATGCTGCATTAACAGTCTATTTGTTGCAATACCAAACCTGTAGCTGAGAAGATCCTCAGTATCACAGAGAAAGAACCTTCATATATAGCAACTGTTATAAAGTGGAGGAATGAAACTGGACTAAATCAATATCCTCAAGCAGCCATTAGTTATACTCCTATCAAGCTTCTGCAAGTCTGATGCTGTCTAACACTGTTCATTGGCCTAGTCTGATAAGCTTGAGAAAATTTCATACCAAGTTTTCTGGCTTGATGGACTCAGTTTCTCTGGTAAATTATGAAACTCCTCTGATAAGTGCCTAGGATGGGGACCTACCTTACTCCAACTGTTAAATGACTAGGCAGTATGAAACTCAAGGAGCACTTCAATGCAATAAAATATGATTAAGCATTGTTTAATCTATCATAGACATCTTGAATGAAGGTTTTGAAGATATCTATGATAGATGAAAGTGCTTAACCATATTTTATTGCATTAAAATATTCCTTGAGTCTTGTGTTTTCTGGTTGTTTTGCTTTTATGTTGGATTTTTATGTTTCAGTTCCAGGTGTTTTGCTTGTTTGTTGGCCTTTTACTCCAGTTGTCGGGCAGCTCCCTTGTTAGTTCTGTACTAGACAAGCAAAACTTGGTGTACTGTCGATTTATTTTTAGTTTCGGAGTGATTACAGCATTTAATTGAGAGTTATACGAGCCTTTGTGGGTAGTTTTATGGGCATTTAAAACAAGAAGAGTTACTGATACTTTTGCTGTGGCCAGATGTTTCATTGTTGTGGAGGCCTGCATGTCACTTTGTTGCCATTTTTTTACTTAAGTACAAAGAAGATTTATTAAAGGAGGATGGTCACTAGTATTTTAAATGATCCATTTTTCATTCCATCTCCTTTTCAGACCAATCTCCATATTCATCACATTCTACTATCTTTCTTATGTCCCCAAGTTATGTTACTCAGAAAGTCATCAACTACAGGGCTGGTTTTGAGAAAAGGTGTAGCCCTTTCTTCTCTGCTGACAGGAACACTGGGTGCAAAATAGTATTTTTGTAACCATAGCCCACAAACTCCTTGCTCACTTGTACCATCTGTGACCTTATATTATATAAGATCCATGAATAGTCCACCACAAAGTCTTGCTGTGATTTTGCCCATTGTACTCCTCCATGTTTCCTACTATATTGGATGAAGCAGCCCTTTCATTGTCACTGAGTTTAAAGTCATTAGAACATAGTGTGATCCAGAGGGGTTGACAGGTTTTCTTTTCTACACAGTGCATTCTTTCATTCGCTACAGTGGGGTAACTTGGAATGTGTACCGCTTTGCCAAAGACATGCTCAAAGAAAGAACAGAGGTCAATGCCCCTTATATTTTAAGTTATACCCGTAACTCAACAATTCACACTCTGTTAGCAGTTTTCAGGGTCATCAATTTTGTTCTGCTGTGACAGGCATTGCTGTTTGAGGTCCACCGCCTCTGTCTGCAGTTTGTGAACCACCATTTTCATGCTGGAGAGTTATTGCGTTAGTTAGCCGAGGTCTGATGTCAGAAACTTCACCTCTTTCTTGTGCTGTATTGTCCACAATTGATAGGCCTCCATATCTGAGGCCATGATCAACTGTCTCTAAAACAATATGAGCATCTGCTCATCTGTAAATGTTTTTTTAAATCATTCTTTGTGCAATATATGTTCTGGAGCTTCAACAACTGCATCTGTCATTTGGAGGAGTTAAGAGAGAAGTAAACCAGGAAATGACAAATTAACTTGCCTTGATATTGAGAGACTCACAATGTGTCCATCTTGGCTCAGGTCCACCTCTACCTGTTATTAATTTTGATACTGTATGGAAAAAAAATAATTTGGATACAGATGCACTACAATGTGTAGGGGAGAAGTACAGGTTATACTCCAGTGGAATAGTGAAAAGGGGAATAAGGAGGATATATGCCCTTGTACATATGGCATGGGATTACAGTCGTACATGTGGACTACAGTCTTAAAGGGAGAGAATGGGCAACTATCATAGAGGAGGCAGGCTGGGTAGACCAGCACCGTTAACAAGGGTATCATAAGCCTAAATCTAGAGGAACAATAAGGAGGTCCCAACTAAGTCAGGGAGTAGGAGGGCAAGGCAAGAAATGTAGGAGGAATCATTCATCCAATAAAGAGGGAAAGAGCACTGAAGGAAGTTGACATTGTTTTCATTGAAGACTTAATGATAAATAGGGATGAATTAAAAAGATGTAGAAAAAAATACGTGCAGAAGATAAAATGAGAAAGGAGAAAGGGAGAAAGTATGGCATTCTGAGGGCACAAAGTAAAGGATGGCAGAAGAAAAAAGAAATTAAGGATCAATGATGTATATGCATCACATTAAAAAGTTATAGGAAACAATGTCAGCTAGTGATGAAGTGCCTTTTAATGTCCAAATGCATATGCCACTAAGAGTTTATATAGACTGGTTAGAGGGTATTGGAAAAGTAAGAGGGGCAGAAGACAGGCTGATTATTGGCCAAGATTTCAATGTAGTTATCAACCCACAAACAGGCAGACAAACAAACTGCATAAAAAGCTAGGTTTGATAATAAAATAGTTGAGAACTAGAAATGAAAATACAAATATGGACATAGTGAATGTATGTCAAGAGCTAAAACCAGGTGTAAGTGGATTAATATTTTCAAAGAAATAGAATAAACAAGTAAAAATGCAAGATTGGGTAATGACAGGCATGGTTGTGGGAGAGATATGAGGGGTGTATTGTTCAGAAAAATGATTTATATCTGCCCAGTCTACAGTTAGAATGAGCTGGGAGGAAGATGACAATCATAAAAAGGGATGAAGGTGGGATCCTAGCTAGTGTCAGAAACCAGAACATGTAGAATGGATGCAACGGATGAAGTAAGACATCCTTGAACTAAACAAGTAGAAGGAGATGGAAGTGGGAATAAGGAAATGAGATGGAATAAAAACAGCATAGAAAGGATGGCAGGTGGGAAAGAAAGGTTGGGAGGGTGGCCTGGTGGTTAAGGTGTTTGCCTTACAAACACAAGGTACCGGGTTTGAGTCTCACAAGGGATAATTGGCTAGGCGTAAAATGGCTCACAAAGACAGTTAGCCTAGTACTAATCTATGAATCTATGCAATAGCATATAAAGAATGTTTATGTATGTAATTCAATATTACATCATTGTTTTATGAACCTATGAACCTATAAACCCTAAATGGGCACAGTATTCTCATTCCAAGGGGTGGCGAAAGCCACACACTCTCTGACTAGGCTTACAAATGCCCTAGGGCAGATAGCCTAGTATGAACCTATGAACCTATAAAGGAGTGATGACAACAAAGAATTATGACAACAGAGAAAAGATTAGACAAAATGGAATGTTAAGGAAATAGACAGAAGCTGGCAGACGAAGAGGTAGAACAGTTAGGTATGAAGCTAAAAATCAAACAGAAAGCATTGGAAAAGACAGAAATTAAAGTGGAAATGGAAATTGGGTGGGGGGAGTTAAAAGGGAAGTAGAGACTAAGCTTTTGACATGGGGGATTAAAACCAAATAAGCAAAGCTTTGAAAAATAGTTCTAGAATAAGGAACATTTTCACAGAATAGTATACAGACATATTAAGGCTATAGTAAAAGAGGATTTATTGTCTGGAAGGGAATAGGTTGAATGGGCGAAGTGAACAAAAAATGGCCAGGAAAAGAGGAGGTAATCAAGGCCATAAGACATCTTATTAGTGGAAAAATGAGCAGACCAGATGTTTCCCAAAAGATTTTTATAAGAGAATGGGACAGCAGATGAGTGATAAGTTGGTAAAATGTATAATGAAAATATGGAAGGATGATGGATAACAGGAATGATTAAATAGGAAACTATTATAATTTCATATAAGTGGAAAGTCAGCCCAGGAGACATGCAGAATTATTGACAAATATTATTGTGTAATGTGAATGTGATGCTCTTCACAAGAATTTTAACAGTAAGATTGGAAGAGGTGTTAACAAGAGATAAAAATGTAAGCTTTGAAAAATGGAGGTCCTTGGTAGATCCTTAGTATTTGTTATTAATTTTGAGGGGCTGAGAAGAAAGACTGTAAAGTGAAGGCAGGAATTGTTATGATGGACATAACATACACACACCTTTTGACCATGCTTCCTAGAAATACATGCCCAAGGTAGTAGAGCAGGTAGGGAGGAGAGGAAGATGGACTGAATGAAAACTATGTTGTACAGGACATCCCTGGATAAAATTATTTGTAAATAGTGGATTGCCAGACAAAATAGAAGTGCTGTCCTGCAAAACAGATGTATCTTGTGACCAGAATTCCTCTAAATAATAAATGAATGCCTGCTACAATGAGTTAAACAGGTATGGGTAGAGATGAAGGCAAGAGAAATAAAAGCAATATCTTGTTTGCAGATGACTATTTGCTATCATTAGAGGAAGTAAAAAAGAACTACCTCAGAGTTTGCACATTTTCAGAGCATTAAGGTGTGAACCACAATTAAAATATCACCCAGATAAGTCAGCAGTGATAAAAGTAGGAAACTGTGGGTGGGAGACAAATGGTTGGGAAAAATGTATATGCTGTTGAGGATTAGTCTGGTAAGGTGTATGCATTTAAACCTGCAATTTATATGGGGATAAATAGTCAAATTAGACCTTAACAGAAAAGAATATAGGAGATTCGCCAACTGTGCTGCAGATTTATACTGAGAAAAAAAATTACTGGGATATGACTGGGGGGGGGGGGGCTACCTGGAGACCCATTCAACTATGATTTGGCTCTGATTTGGAGGGGGATATTTTGGAGGGAGATTTTAGATTCATGGAAGTTCTGCTTGCTGTGTCAGTGCGACATACATCAAGTGTCTAAACTTGTGGTTCCTGTTCTACAGAGCAGGATCACTATTGTAACAGCACATCATTAGTAGGGTGAAACTAACTCATCTCATGATGGTCTAAACCCACCTTGTATTCCCTATCAGTTGGTCAACAAACCAACTCTTGGTGAAATCTGCTTCACAATGATAGCAAGAAAGGACATCAAAGGATGAAAATGTGATGTTGCTATGAATGCTTGGGCACAACAAGCCAGTTATCCTTGTAGTAATTTTTCTGACATCTCCTGCGTATTACCCAAAACACCACAAGGATCATGAGGCCCTGCTCTCATGTTCTGCATTCATACTAAAAATCAAAATCAAGTCAGCCTTTACCCTTCCGCATCATGGAAGGTTTCTGTACTCCCTGAGCAAGCCTTAAAACATCTATGTTACCCTTTGACAGGTGTTCCACAGCAGTCAGACTCCACACTTAACACTGTCTCCAGAGCAAGTCACTCCTGGACACCTGTGTGCTTAGAAGCAGAAGTAAGAGCAGTGCTTAGCACTGTTTAGCAGTGGGAGTGGAATAGCAAGCAGTGCACTCTCCTTTGGTGCAGAAGACTTTTGGATTCTCTTCCAAAATTAATTAGATGGATCGGTGATGCTGCAGTGTAACATAAGGGGGTGGGGTTATCCTTTTCAGTGTGTCATTATTTGGATGAGATGTCAAACCTAGGTCCTATCTGCCTGAGTTAGTGACAACTCAGGTGGATGTAAAAAAAACATGGTACCTATCAAAAAGAGTAAGGGAAGTTCTTTGATGCTCAGACCAAATTGCCCTAAGTGATGTAAATAACATAGTGGTACTCCACTGAAGAGAGTCTACTAGCCTAGTGGGACTAATCCAGTCAACAAAGGATAAACAAATAAAAATAAGTAAATATATGTAAAAAAATAAAGAATGTTTGGAGTTAAGATCACAGGCAGTAAATGGCCTAAAGAAGAAACTTTGGAATTACCGTTAGCAGTGGGTGAAGTTAGGAGGAACATAGTGAGAACATATTAAGAAGGGAACAATATTAGAATGCAGAAAAGATTCTTACAAACATGCACAAATAAGGTGGGACAACAAAACATAAATTGGATGGATAGACAACATAAGAAATGGAAGATAAGGATCATAATAAAAGATGGGCACAGAGGAAGAGAATGGCTGAAACTTCATCCCGGTTTTTCTGATAGGATAGAATGGATTCACAAGGCTGGTTGCCATCATGAACAGAGGGAATGGTTAAGGGATAAGATGTAGATAAGGGAAACAAAAGAAGATACAATACATTGAATAGCAGTACTTGGGAAGAAGAGTTTGAAAAGCAAAAGGTAATGCTAAAAGATGTTAAAAGGAAGGATAATAAAGATGACCGTCTTATTGAATGATGCAACATAAATGATGTTACCAAAGCAATTTGCATATTGCTTTACATAAAGTTTATGAGCCCTGCTTATGTAAACGATGATTTAATAATGTGAGAATACTGAGATTTGTTTTCACATTTTGTTTTCAAAAGAGAAGCATCAACAGAAAAGGAAAAGTAAGTGATTATGTAGACATCTAATGTTGGAGCGTGATCAAAGTGAGAGGAAGTAACAGTGGCATGGATGCTTGGTTTGGTTTCTTTACAAACTAATAATGCACTTGTCTATACTAGAATATATATGACTGTCACTCAGCAGAAAACCTAGCGAAACTGCCACAAGCTTCAATGATAAAGAAAAGAGTACTACTTACTTGATGTAAGGATGCTAACTCAGAAGAAAACGTCATCTTGTTGTGTGAGTGACCTTCAGTAATTGTGCATTATAGAGAGCTCTAGCATTCCACTGTGTTGCATGCCCACAAAACATTCAACAATATACAAGAGCAGTCTGATACTACTGTGTAACAGAGTAAACAAGAAAGGAAATACTGCAGCGTAAAGTCCATGCTTTAGAAAACAGAAGCCACAGATTCAATGCTTCAATCATTGGAGTAATGACAATGTAAATCTTCAGAAGCTACAATAGTGTATGGGTAGTATGATTAGAGAATGGCTGAAGAGTCCACACAATTTTGTCTTTTGCACAGAATGGATTCACAGGGTTGGGAGAAAGAAATATGTATCAGAAGCTCCCAGGCATGTGCTTAATGGTCTATAATTCCTTCCACACAAGGAAATATATTATTCAGTGTAGCAGGAGAAATAGAGGACTCTTCTGACATAAAAAAAACACAATACACATGAAAAGGAATTTTCTTTAAATTTATCTGAAAGATGCAAGGAAGCAGACATTCCAAAGAGGCAACTAAACAAGCCATCCCAATGTTGATTTTTTTTTTTACCTATCAATGTTAATGCTGACAATTTAGGATAGAGCTAGGGGATACATGGACACAGCAGAGGCATGACAGGATTAAAGAGAGTAAATGGAAAAAGGGATAATGACAGTGGAAAAGTCTGTAGCACATAGTCACATGTCAGAAAACGAAAGATGAAATAAAAAGAAGTCCACAAAGATAGAAGACACAAAGTATGTTTAGTCTACATGAAAAAAGACTGGGCAAGAATGCTATATGAGACGCCACCTAGAAAAGCTGCAGAGGTTAATGAGCATGACAGACATTAGAGACTTACAGGGAAATGTTAACAAAGTCAATATAAGCACAGAAACACAAGAAGAAATGGCTCAGAAAACAGTGCAAGTAAACCTGGAATCCAAACAATTTTTGTCTATGAAGATATACTTCCCAGTAAAAGGAATGCAGGCCGCATGCCTGTGTCAGTTAATACTGGTATGGACCCACTAGTGAGATGATTGAATACTAGGCAAGGCAAACAGCAGTGGAGGGAAGACAGGAGATATAATTCTGGGATGCCACATGAGTACTGCTAGGACACCAGGGGTAGATTACAGAAAGTGAATCATAATGTTACATCTCGAAGTTCTAGCTATGGCAATCGGTCTGAGAACTGGAAAGAAAAGAACACACAGTGTTGAATGCAGATATAGAGTTTCGTTCATTAACTGCTCTGACTTTTTTAGCTGCATTCCAGGCCAGCAAATTAAACAAATGTAACCACAGATAGCAGGACTTAAGCATGTAGACCATAGTACTGGACTAATGGAGTCTGTGTTATTTCATTATCACAAGAGTATATTGAAAGACATATGGGACAAAGCATTTTAATATTGCATTCATATTGTGGCATTATTTCCCTTCGTTCTGTTTATAAGAATGGAGAAGTTCCAACCATTTTTATTAAGTATGACTGCAGAGACTAAGATAAAGGCCATGCTTGTGGGATAATGGAGGATGATCTTCAAAGATCAGAGATGATAGATCCCCTGACAAGTTTGCAACAAATGCTCTCTCTTTGTGATGTAATGAATTATGGAACACAGTGGATGAACACAAGCGCAAGAAGTGATCACTCTTAGCTGAAAGATTAAAGGCATTGTTCTTGCTCTCTGTTTCTATATATGTTACATTATTTGTACAATTAGTGACATGGCTTTATCAGAACATGTTATGAACAGAAAATAATATTAGTTTTCCACTGACAAAGATTCTGAGGAGTAGAAAATAGGATGTTAAATACACCAAATGCTATAAAATGAATGTGCCTTTATATGGAAGTTTATTCTAGAGGGGCATCAACTTGAGGTACAGTTGAGAGTGAGTTGGGAGGAGAAGCAGAACAGAAAGGATCTGTCCCTTTCATTCCCATCATAAAACAAGCCATTTGAATTGTCACATGCTAGATATAGGTCATTGTCACAGCCAGATGAAATGAAGTCCAGCCCATAGAAGCAACTCACCAAACTGAAGATGAGACAGCGACGTAGGAGAAAAAAACATGAACATGTTAACTAAAACAAAGTTAGTAGGGACTAGCAGTAAGACTGTACACTTCAGCTTTATATCATGCAATTTAGTAAAAACTCAAGATCAAGGAAGCAAATAAGTTACAACAGTAGGATTATGCAAGTATGGCAACAGATTATAAAGTGCGGGCAGGTGAAAGGAGAGTTGTGAAAATCCTGTTTAATGTTAGTTTAAAAGTCAAAATGGAAATACAGAGAAAAGCTCACTACAGAGGTAGATTTTCTGACTTTGTTCAGTGCAAGGAAATAAAATGGAGATAGGTAATGCATATATTCCCTGTACTGAAAATCCAACATTTTGATTTTTTTTTTTAATTTATAAGGAGGTAATGGAGGATTGAAATATATCGGTCATAAGTGGAGACTTTAACATCACATGAATGACCTGGCCAAAGCCTTCAACACTATTCCTCACTTTGGCCTAATAGATAAACTCTCTCAACTAGGCATCAATCCGTATGCTACCAGATGGGTAGCTAACTGGCTCACTGATAGAACCCACCTAGTCAAAATAGGAGAAGCCACCTTAAGCAGTAGACCCATATCTATTTCAAGCTGGGAGCTGTCATCAATTCCACTAATGAAGTGGACATCCTCCAAGAAGGTCTCACTCAAATAAATGACTGGTGTCAGAAACATGGCCTCAAGCTGAATACAAAAAAATGCATCATCATCCCCTTTGGGGAGAGTGACGTCCCCACAAATTATCGCATTAATAACAGCATCATAAGCATGCAGTCAGTCGTGAGGGATTTGGGCGCCCAGATTGATAGCAACCTGACTTTTGACCATCATGTTTACTTTCATTGTACAGAAAGCTTTCTACATTGCCACCTTATATGTAAGGGTATCTTATCCAGGGACAAGGAGGTGATAACATCCCTGTATTCTTGTCTTAAAAGGCCCATTATTGAGTACAGCATCCCATTTGGCATGTACCTCGAAAAAGCACATGCAACAGCTGGAGAAACCCCAGTGGTTCCTCACCAGGAGAATCCAGGACCTCAATAATCTACCATACACAGATAGGCTAAAAGCCCTATCCCTCTACTCTGTTTCATACAGACTCCTCAGAGGTGACCTCTGTCTGGCATACAAAGCAATCTCAGACACTGCCTTGATGGGACTGCTGCATATCAGCAAGTCAAGCTCCACTCAAGTAACCCACACATGTGACCTCAACCTGGTCTGTGACATCATTAGGACTTGTTGGTGGGACAGATTTGTGCCCCAGAGACTCCCCCCATCTATAGAATAGATTCCCTCTCCACGTCAAGCAGAGCACCTCTTTACCCATTTTTCAGCACAACCTGGATAACTGGATGAGAAATAGAAAATACATCCCTGGGATTCCACCGGTGTCCCTGCTGGACAGGGCATTGGGTGCTGACTTGTCTATGCATGGGCTAAACTTTTGGTTAGTCTTATAAGGGCCTCAGGGCCAATAGCCTAGTAACTTCCTATGATCCTATGATCTTATGATAAAAAGTAGCGTTGCATTCTATTTACAGGAGGAATCCAAATGGAGTGACGGGGTCCGAATGGAGAGATGGTAAAATCAGCAAGCAAAGTAGAGTAGTATTATTAGAATTTTTAATTCATTCTCAAGTCTTTTTGAGTATCTTCAAGAGGTGGACCCTGATTTTACAAAATCTCACCAAGACAACACTGATATATAGACTGTATTTTATACAGCAAATATCAAGGACAGAAGTAGGTTAAAGAAAAAAAAAGACAGCTGGGTGCACAAGTCACAGGATAATAAATCTTGTCCAATCCTCATAGACGCAGTGGTGCCAGGAATGGAAAAAATGACAGTGTAGAATCCACAAGACATGAAAACATTCCTACAATGGGGCTAGGCCAGGTTCAGGGGGATGATGGCCCCTGTCTTGTAGAAAGAAGTAATATTCCACAAAAAACACAAAAACTGACAGGCCAAAAAAGAGTCATAAGGATGATAGAGTGAACTAATGAGGATAAGAAAGAAACTGTGTGGGCAAAAAGGCCAGAATTTCCAGACAGAAAATATACAAAAAGATTAAGACAGAAACTAGTGGAAATAAAAATATTTGCATAAGAAAAAGTGTCAAATCTTTAAATGCAACTTTGTGTTCATTAATACAACAGATTCATGAAAAACATTATAGAGACCAAGAAACCTTGCACCATTTGGAAAAAGAAGCGACTGAGCAAGTGTAAAAATACAAAGAACAAAATAAGATTTTTGCAAAGTATGAAAAAGGAACATGGGCATAGGAAAGAAAGAGTGATCTGATATGGTGTAATACAAGGTCACAAAGGGGCATTTGTACCACAAAATTAGTAAAGTAGAATTAAAAAAAAATAGAAGCTGACGTTATGGAATACCTGTGAATTAAAGGATTTAGTATAGAAAGTCGAACACAGGTTATGTCACAGCATGATAGAACAATGATTCCCCCAGGTACGGAGAAACAGGAGGAGCAGGAGACATTTGAAGAAGAAATATGGACATGGGAAAGAAAAAGACATTTTAACATGGAACAATATTTATGTAAAGGAGAAAGCAAAACTAACCAATACAAAAAAGCAGCACCAAAGATATTTGAAGAGAAATACAGGCAAAAGCATCCAGATATGAACAAGTTTACAATACAAGAAATAAGAAAACAAAAAAAACAAAAGGGGAAAGTAGAAAAGAGTATTAGTAATGAAGAAATTAAAGAAATAGAAATTGAAGTTACGGATTACCTGTGAAGTGAAAGATTTATAGTAGAAAATATAACTTTTATACTGTTACGGAATAATAGAGCAATAGGTTCCCAAATTAAGGAGAAATCAGTGGAGTGGAAAGAATATGATCAGTTGCCACATGAAGATACTTTGGAGCTTTCAGTAGGAAACCAGTACAAAAGTTCAGTTGGAGTTGCACAGCAAGGGAAGGAGCAGGAAACAGTGGCAACTCTGACATGGTCAATGTTGTGGAGTGATAGCCCAGTGAGTTCCCATATGAAAGAGGAACAGATGACACAGGATGAAGCGTAAGAGAATATGTCACAGGAAGATGTTCTGTAACTTTCTGTAGAATTCCTGCAGGGAACAGAACAAAGAATGTGCTCTTATTTTGAAGATAATGATCAATGGGAAAATATGATTGATTTAATAGTGATGGGTACACAAATTAAGATCAATGAAAGAAACAGATTACAGAAAGTCATTAGGACCCTAAATGCTGGAAGTCTGATAAAACAAGTGAACACAGTAATTAAGACTGTTCATACAGAAGTAAATAGGATATATTACTATGCAGCCAAATTGATAACAAATAACATCTTACCACAAATTCACTAGGCAGTAGTGGAAGGGAAGGGGATGAATCAAATGCCATCATGGAAGTATTGAATAGGGAAAACTATAAAGCAACTATGGCAAGAAGGGTCTCTGTTAGGACAAGACAAAAGAGAGAACAGATCAACAAAAATACTTAGAAAGATAAATGCACAGTATCAGAACAAACCAGGATCTATTGTGCACTATTGCAAAAAATAAACTAAAGATATCCACTCAAGCAGAAACACTTAGCAGATATGCAGACAAATATAAAGGAGAAGTACAAAACAAACAATATATTGATGACCCAAAAAGATTTTACAGAGAATTGGGAAACAAAATGAAAGGAATAGAAACCCCACAAAATAAAGAATAAATAAATACATTATGGAGAAGTATCACTGAAAATCCTGAATGAATAGAAGATATAAAAGAAAGAAAGAATAGGAAGTGTGATTGTATAGGATATGAAATGGGGTGAAGTAATGGCCAGGAAAACTGAAACAAAATTAAGAAAAACTTCTAACTGGAAATCCCCAGGCCCAGATGCAGTACCTAATTTCTAGCTAACATTATTAACATCTTTACATGAAGATTTTAGCCCTGAGCAAGTACTATTTATATGTGCACCCTGAACAAATGTCAACCTAGTTAACAACAGAAAAAATTATACTCCTTCTTAAGAGTGAACCTTCAAAATATCCTAAAAATTATAGACCAGCGACTTGCCTCCCGACAATCTATAAACTATACACAGAAATTGATGCTGACACAGTTTATATTCATTTAAAAGAAAACTCTATCATGGCAATAGAACAAAAGGGTAACCAAAGAAAGTTATATGGAACACAGGATCATTTGTTGTTAAATAAAGTCATACTGGATAGAGAATTGTAAACAGGGGAAGAATCTAAGTATGGCATGGATGGACTACAAAAAAGTATCTCATAGTATCCCACATTCATGGGTAAGGCAGTGACTAGGAAAATGTGACATACCACTTTGCGGGTAAGCTGTGATAAAGGAAAATTATTATTATAGGAATACAAATTCAAAGGGGGGTGTTCCACAGTGGCTCTTTGTCACCACTGCCCTTTTGTCTCACCCTTAACCCATTAAGCTATCAACTAAAAAAAAGTAGGTTATGGTTACAATTTGACTCCCAGACAACAACAAAGTGTAAAGACTCATCTTCTTTTTGTGGATGATTTAAAACTGTAGAGTTCTTCAGATAAGGAACTGAAAGCACAACCAAAAGTGGTCAAAACGTTCTCAGATGATATAAGAATGTCATTTGGTCTTGATAAATGTGCAAAAGCAACATTTAAAGCAGGAATGCTGCAACACCAAGAAAATATCAGTCTGGGATAGAAATATGATATAAAGGAACTTGAGCAGGAGGAAGTGTATGGATATTTAAGAACTGATGAAAGATCAACAACAAAACATGAAAAAATGTGACTAACACTTAGTAAGACATATTTTAGAAGACTAAAATTAATACAGAAACCAGGCCTGCCATCTAGGAACTATAATCCAATTTGATCTCCTTAGTCTAACTTACAGTTTTGGGGTGATTGATAAGGTATGGTGTCAGTTGGACAGGAAAACAAGAAAAATGTTGCTAGCTTATCAAATGATTTATAAAAATCAGTGTATACTAAGATTATATATTCCCCATTCTGAAGGAGGTATGAGCCTCCTCAAAATTGATTACATCTATAGATCTGCAATCAAAAGACTACATAAATACCTACTGACCTCACAAGACCCAGCATAGTGAACATTTTAAAACATTAGGAAAACAAGTCTAAGATGACTTCCAGGCTATAAACTGGAGGTAGACAAAATCACCCAACAACTGAATATACAAAAAAAAAAAAAAGGAAACAAAAGAAAGAATATAAAGGAGAAAGATGAAATGACAAGGTAAGAAATGTGGAATGGTATGTATCTCTCAAGACATCAGCAACAACTGGAAAGGCCACAGAAATACCTCACTAAAATAATCACAGGCCTAAAGCAGATGCCCTACGCTGACCGCCTTAAAAAACTCCAGCTATACTCTTTCACATATCGTCTACTCAGAGGCGATCTCTGCTTAACATACAAGGCCATGTCAAACCCAGAGCAGTTGGACATGCTACACTTAAAGAAATCCCAATCCCTCAGAGGCACATGCTCCAGGGATCTAAACCTTGTCATCACAATAAACAAAACATGCTGGAGGGATAGGTTTCTGACCCAGAGACTCCCCAGACTCTGGAATAGATTGCCCATACATGTCAAGCAGAGTGCCTCTTTGGCCCTCTTCAAAAGAAACCTTGATGATTGGGTGGGAGAAAGGAAATTCACCCTGGGGCTCACATCAGTCACCCTGCTAGACAGGGGTCCATGGAAGTAAATAGTGTGGGAAGAAATAGCCAGGGAATTGTTATGGCTAGGGTTGTATAGGTGCTAGAGCTGATAGCCTAGTACCAACCTATGAACCTATGAACCTATGGAAAATGCAAAAATATAGCTGTAAGTACAGAAAACTCCAGGAACACCCTTGTGCAAATCAAGATCTAATGTTGGAATAGTTAAGGGGAGGTGAATTTTACCCAAGAGAAGAAAGATTAATATTGGTGGCCCTAGATAGTGGATTATGTACATGTTGCTTTACAGCATCCATTGAACATGTTAGAGAAAAAGAAATATGCAGGTTTTCTAAAACTGAATTGGAAACAGTCATACATCTTGTTGCTGTGTGTGATACCCTAATGGCAGAAGGCCTGTATACTGAAAGGCATAATAATGTGGCAAGACTGTTGCATTGGGGATTGTGCAAATATCATAATATTGAAGTAGCTGAGAAGCATTGGAAACACGAGCCACAAAACATTATAGTAAATGATGAAGTTTATAGCACATGAGATCACCTATTAGCAACAGTTCAAAACACAGATGTGAGAAAACCAGATATATTAGTCCATGAAAAGAAGACAAAAGTAGCATTGATCATTGAAATTGCTATACCCAGTGATTACAGTGTCTTATGTAAAGAGAGATGCAAAGTCATAAAATACTAGGATTTTCAGGTAGGAACAAAGGCATTCTGGAAGAAGGATAGCCAGATAGTTCCAACAGCAGTAGGAGCAACGGATCTCATAAAAAAGAATTTACAAATTTACAGTCATATTTAGATATGTTAAAAATAAATTTAAGTCCATATGAATTGCAGAATGAGTCGATTCTGGGCACATTGCTGGTGCTGCGAAAAGCCCTTTTGGCTAACATCAGAAATTGAAACAATACTAATTTCAGAAACTTTAATCATACTTTTACTTAAGAATGGGATCCATTCCCATCATGGCATTAAAAACCCCAAAGAACTGAAGAAATTAAACAAGGAATTTCACTCACATTTTAATATTATAGGGAATATATTTTATTTTGTACTTTAAATGTATTTAGAAAGAAATAACAACTCAGAAAATGTTCTGTAAGTGACATTTTAATTTTAAAATGAAAACGTACTAGAAAATAGTTATCTCAGTACAAGCAGCCCTATAAATTTCCCATATTGATAGGATAACAAGAAACACACATTTAAAGGGTTATGCTACTGCCATACATGCAATAGCAGTTTTGTTACAATCAGCATATGTATTTATCATATGCTTCTGTTAGAATTTGTGATATCACCCTAGAATAGAGTATTGTGAATGCTGGCTATATCTATAAGACCCCATCATCATGCTTAATAGCTTTCTTTTCAAATTCTACCAGAAAATCAGTCCTAGATGATTTCAAAACTCTTAGCCTATGTTTACTTGAACCTATCTTTTCAACCACTGACCACTTACAACACCTTACAATAAAGAACAGTGTCCTTATTCTTTTAGTTACTTGATTTCATCCATGTTTGAAAGGTCCAGTTTAGTACCAGTACAACATGCCATCAGTGGCGGCTGATGACTTCAAATCAAAGGGGGGCTGCAGGAGACAGCTGAATGGGTGGGGTCAATGGGGATGGGTGTGGCCAACTAGAAAGGGGAGGGGCTATGATCAAACCCACAAAAACTGTAACTTTAATTAAATATGCTGCTCTGGGTGCCAAACCATCATTATGAGAGTCCAATCAAGAAAAAAGGAAAGTGTAGAAGAAAAAAAATATTTCAATCCATTGGCTGCATGGCAGCTTACTTAATATCTAGATGGAAACAATAAGGTTGTGAGGCATGAAAAAATAAATTACTTTTAAATACATTACTGGAATGCCAGTTAAAATCAAGTATAAAAAAACAAGCAGCACTCAACTCAAACCACTTCTCCTTGCACTGCGGTTCTAATTATAATTTATATTCAGCTCTATTAAAGTACAAAGTAACATGCTGAAAGTAGCAATCTCTGTGATACCCCCACTTGTAAAAATGTTTCTTATCCAAAACAGACCTGCTGCCTGACAACAACTATCTACTTGTTTCATGGGGAAAACATGATCAAAGTAAAAAATGAAAAGCAAACATGAAACAAGCTCAACATACATTGCTTAAAGGATTACTGAACAGGATATGGACCACACATGATAGATTAGCATTCTGTTTAGTTTGCAGGTAAAGCCTGTAATGAGCTCTTAAAATAATGTAATCCTGTCCTTTATTACAAATACTGTCATATGCATTTCAATACCCAAGGCTTATATGTTATCTAGTTATGTAAGTATTCTCTGCATGGCAACAACAGAAAGGCTTTCAATGTTGGCAATTCGTTAACAGTATGCTTATTAAAACTTACTTGCATCTTACAATCTCAGACAAGCTTACCAGATGGTCGTTAAAGCATTGCTACTTAAACACAGAGCAACAGACACTTTCTGAATAATAAGCATAAATCAACAGTATAAAAATATGACAGAAACCAGAACATTCTGCAAAATCAAGGACAGATGAAAAGCCATTGTAGTACTTGTGCCTACTTTGGATGGGGGGATAGTCTGCACATTTACACTGCATAACTGTTCCTTGCCTTGCTTGGACACATCCAGAGTCACTACATAGGGGATTGGGGTGCAACAAGTATGTCACAATTTGCAATGTCTCTGGCTGACTGCGGTGGCCCTGACACATTTGTCATACCTCTCAACCTCAGAGCAAGAAATCTGGACAAAGTCATACATAGAAGTGGGACAAAGGCCCAAAAATAAGGACATTTTTTAAATATTGCTCTTATAAACTTAGAAAGATAATAGAATCATAGGTGTTGTATTAGTATGCATTTTCTGAAGGGTATGAAATCTGAAACTGAAATGTCTGTCATTATCTTCTAACTTCAGTCTTTAATGATTTGCCACTAATTTGCCAAAAAAACACAATTTTATGAAAAATGGACCAAAATGTGATTCAAAAATATAAAATAGCCACACAATACAGCTGGGAACCTGCAAAGAAGGGACACTTTTTAATATTAGGACTGCTAACTTGAGCAGCTGACAAAATAAAAGAATCTACATGCATTTATGCAATAAAAGCAATATATAACTGATTATTACAGTTGTTTATTAATTGTAAACCCTCCATGTTTTCTTCCAAAATTGCCATTTTGCGGAGAGATTATTAGGGGAAGTGCAACATTTTGAGCCAAAATCAGGTACAGTTGAGAGGTTTGAATATGCCTAATTCTATAAAGCAATTTATTTGCATGTTTCTCTCAATCTGTTAATGCAGGAAATCTGGACAAGGCCAAATATATTGGGGGAACATATAAACAGTACTAAAAATTGCTCTTGTATAAACTGAGACAGTTGATAGAATAACAGGTCTTGCTTTAGCATGTATTTTTCTGAAGGTTATGAAGTCTGAAACTCAGTGTCTGTCATTATTTAGTGACTTCATTCCTAAATCATTTGACAGAAAACCACAAATGTTATGAGGAACAAACCAAAAATAAGAAGCAAAAATCTCTTCATTCGGCAAAAATCTGGACATTTAAGAGGTATAGTTCAGCCGGGGCTGTCTGAGTTTGCTGCCCTTCCCCCTCATAAAATCATGGTCAAATGGAGATTCCCCCCCTATAGCCATTCCAATGAATAATTACTTGGCTATTTCACCCCATTTACCATAAACACTAACCGGGAAAAGCCAAAAAACAAAAACCATAAACACTAATGTGCATACTGCTTTACTTCTGTGATGATTTGGACTTCATTTGAAAGTTTTATTTTGCATTTTACAGCACAAACACTAATAGATATCATATCTGCTAAACAAAGCAATGCAGTCTCACAATGAAAACAGACTTAGCATTAAAACTTCTCTGCTTTTGAAAACACACATTCACTGAAACAGCATTGAAACCCACATTCAAAGAAAATACATTTTGCCAGTGGCAGATTAATTTTGGGTTTGGGCTGTTTTCATATCACAGGCCCCTTGCACTTGAAACATACACATGCTCTTTCATACACCTTCCTGATTGTATTAAATTATATTCCTTGTACAATACAGTACAGTTTGAGAGGGTGTTTTAAATTTGTTTTGAAATTTTTCCAGTAAACAATGAAACAAAATGCATGCACCAGTAATGACAAAACTGCCCAATTCAGAACATTTCCATCATAAAAGTCTACTCAAACTTCTACAGTCCACCAGTATCAGTACATATGCACAATCTCTGAAGTAAAAGTCATCTAAATAATTCCACATTAAAGAGATCTGTAACTAACGAAGAGGCTGCTGCTAGCAAACAACTTTGTATTTCATTGTTTCATCTACAAATAAAGTGCCCACTACCCTTGAGGAATAAATTGCCTATCTTACACTAAAAAATGATAAGCTAAGGAATGGGTGGCAAACTGATAACTGGTTCATGGTTACTAGGTATCTTTGCCAAAAACGAGTGCAGCATCCACCCCCTTTGCAAAGTACAGTATCATCAATGCATCTATCTACTGTGGGAGTAGAACCCACAGCCTTCTGCATCAAAAGCAAGCACACTACCTGTTGTGCTATTAACAAGGCGAGTAGACTCAGCATAAGCAGCACTAAACTTTTGCTCCCCTTCAGCTCTCAGCTTCTTGTAAAATCTACTCACTCAGCTGTATCTCTGAACTTTGCAGCACAAAGAAATCTGGAAAAATCCAAAGTTTACTGTGGGAGGGGGACAAAAGCCCCAAAACCAGGGACACATTTTAAACATTGCTTGTATAATATTGTAAAGTTGCTAGAATAAAATGCTGTGTTATCACCATACATTTCACTGCCAAGCCTTAAACACAGGACCCTGTGCAAAACAGTCAGAAGAACATACTACTATGCCAAATCAGCTGTTTTGTGAAAGAGAAATATGGAAACTTAAATGGCTACCATTTAGTGAATTCAGTTCTCACCATAGTACAGCTATCAACCTCTTAGCACAAAACACCTGAACAAAGCCAATAATGGATGAATACAGCCCCCAAACATTCAGTGAATTCAGTTCTCACCATAGCTCTCAAGCTCTTAGCAAAAAATACCCAGACAAAGCCAGTAATGGGGGAATATAGCCCCCAAACATATTCACCAAATTCAGTTCTTACCATAGCTCTAAACCTTAGCACAAAAAATCTGGATGAGGCCAATAATGGGGGAATATAATCCCAAAAATAGGGACAAATTTCAAATATCCATCTTATACACTTAGAAAATTGCTAGAATAAAACTTTTGCGTTACCATGCACTTTCTGAAGAATATGAAATCTGATATTCAAATGCATGTCATTTTTAACATTTATTAACCAGGAAAGTCTGACTTGGAACAAAAGCTAATTTTTAGCAGAAGCCCAGGGAGAAACACTCCAGACAGACACATGTCTTTGTAAGATGGGTGGACACTAGAGGAAACAAACACAGGGAGGGCATACAGACTCCACAGAAAAGGTAAGGCACCCCAGCCAAGAGTCAAACAAGAGAACTTATAGCTGTCGGGAAACAATGCTACCACTGCACCAATGAACTACCAGCTTTACAAGGACACAAATACAGAAACCACAGATTTTATGAGGAATAGAACAAGTATGAGGGAAAAATCTGTAATGCTTTTACAAATGGTGGTGCGTAGGGAATTCAGGCTCAAGGTACAGGGTTCAAGCCTTATTCTCTACCCACCATCATGTAGCAACTGGGGCATTTTGCCAATCCATGAATCCCCTGGCCCGCCCATGGGTCTCCCTCTACAAAACGGCTGCCCGCGCATGGGTCTCCTGCGAGAGATGGCTAGTCCCACGAGAGTAGTAGGCTGGAGCCTCCTTCCTGCGGGCGATGCAGTCCGGTGACCTTTTGGCTGTGCGGTCATCACCGCACAAACCTCTGGGCTGGAAGGGTGGAGTTTCCTGCCTTTCCTATCTGGACTGCCTAACAGAGCAGTCTGGAGCTCTGGAATGGGCACACATGAGTGCATGGAGTTCTCAGGAACCATGCACGCATGCGTGGAGTCCGCAAATTGTTTTTTTTTTTAATTTTATTTTTCAATTGTACAGGTGGGGGGGCTACAGCATGGGGGGGGCTGCAGTCCTATAGCACGAGCCACCCCTGCATGCCATGCAAGGGCATTCCAAGGGTGACTTAAAAAGCTTAACATAAACCAAGTTAAATAATATCAGTTTACTCACCACAAGAGATATGGAAGAGCTCTTGGATCATGTGACCCAGGCAGGTATGACCCTAGCCCTGAGTAGCATCCTGCCTTCGTCAAGAATGATACCACAGTATAAGGACAAAATGATTGACTTCACCAATTGGCTAAGCTTCTGGTGTCATTCAAAGGGGATCCAGTATTTGTCTGCCTGGGAAGAGATGATCGACAAACCACGATGCTTTGCCAGAGATGGTCTGCATCTGTCACCCCTGAGATTCAGATTACTGGCTAAAGCTCTTGCCACCCCTATAGTACCTTTTTAGGCAAGGTTCAAAGGATAAAACCACCTCCGTAACAAATAGAAGCAGGCAAAATCTGAAGGTAATGCTACTCAATGCTAGAAGTCTAAACCTCAAAATGCACTCTCTCGAGTCACTCCTAAAAATGGAGAACATCGATATCTGTGCAGTAAATGAGACAATGGTTCAAGGCTCCAGAGAGCACCCCTGCAATACCAGGCTACAATTTTTACCACACTTTTCGGCCACAAAACCAGGACCAAAACACTAAAGGTGGAGGAGTGTCCATATTCACCAAGGATATTCACACCTCCAGGCTAGTTGCCCAACACAATGCATCTGAAATTCTCCAGGTGCAACTAACACTAGGTAAGACTGCAATCCAAACTGTAGCTTGCTATAGATCCCCATCCATGCCCCAAGATTCTCACTACACCTTTCTAAACATACTGGAAAATATTAAGATACAACCAAACAACCTAATACTGGGTGATTTCAACTACCCTGCCATTAATTGGGAAAACTACTCAGGTACCAACTCCTTTTCCCAACAGTTCTTGGAATTCATAAATTCCAATGCCCTGGATCAACTAATCCATTGTCCCACTGGGGGCTCCAATATCCTAGACCTGGTCATTACCAACATGGGAGATAGATGCTCCACACCAGTGGTCACCCCCTCATTGGTCAGGTCTGACCATAAGCAAATCACCCTTGACATCCACATCCCACCCCCATCCCCCAGTAAGGAAACCTCCTTAAAAAACTTTTCGAAAGCCAACTTCAAGCTACTGAAGTCAGAAGTGACAAACTTCACAACACCAGGATCTGGAAGTTCGACTGCAGAATCCTACACTAAGGCACTGTACGAGCACATCCACTCGTGCATGAATCATGCCATCACAAATATAACCAAGATGCTCTTCTCCAAAAAAAGGAAGCCAATCTGGTGGTCCCTTGCTATAAACAAACTATACAACAGAAGGAAGAAACTGTTGCAAAAAAGAGGAAAATCCCAGGATGCAAAAAACTTCCTCACCAGCCTCAGTAAGAAGCTGAGATCCCTCATAAAATCCTCAAAAGCTAGTTACGAAAATAAAATTGCCAAAGATTCCAAAGACAACCACAAGGCATTCTATAGTTATGTCAAGAATCTAAATGGCAATGCTCAGATCTGCTCTGAGTTACAACAGAATGGCATTAAATATACTGATCCCGAGGATATTGCCAATATCCTGGCAGATCGATTTAGTGCCAACTTCGCCCCACTCTCACCCCATAAAGGGCCCATCTCAATACCAAAAGATTGTCAAATTCTGATAATTACGGCCACACAGGTAGAAACCGCACTCTCCAAAGCTAAGAATACAGCATCCATGGGACCAGAGATCATCCCAGGCTGTGTACTGCATGAACTACAAAATGAACTGGCACCTCACCTAAGTGTGATGTTTAATCATAGCCTCACCTCAGGCTTCATGCCCACTGAGTGGCGCACAGCTACAGTTATCCCGCTCCACAAGGGAGGATCCACCTTGGATCCCAGGAACTACCGTCCCATCAGTCTGACAAGCCTGATTTGCAAGGGCATGGAACGCATTATCATGGAACTTATAAACAAAGACATTGGCAACCTTCAAACACTAGATCCCACCCAGTTTGGGTTTGTGAAGGGCCGATCTTGTCTCCTGAATCTGATTGACTTCTTTGAATCAGTCTCCAGAGCTGTGGACGAGGGTAAGGCTGTCCACACAGCCTATCTGGACCTCGCCAAGGCCTTTGACACCATCCCCCACTCTGGAATCATAGATAAATTTACTAAGCTGGGCATAAATCCCTAAGTCACTCGATGGGTTGCTAACTGGCTTACTGACAGAACTCAGACAGTAAAAGTAGCCAACTCCAAATCCATCTCCAGACAAGTGACAAGTGGAGTACCTCGGGTTTCAGTTCTGGGACCACTCTTGTTTGGCATCCACTTCTCTGAAGTACAGGCCAACACTAAGGGAGTCTGGCTAACAAAGTTTGCAGATGACTGCAAACTGGGAGCCATTAATGAATCCGCAAATGATGTGGATATTCTACAAAAGGGCCTTACAGAAACAGATGCCTGGTGCCAGAGCCATGGGCTCAAGCTTAATGCCAAGAAATGTATAGTTATCCCCTTTGGAAAAAAACATGTACCCATGAATTACCACATAGGTGGCAGGACACTAAACATTGAAATTGTGATGAGAGACTTAGGGACACAGATGGACAGTGGTCTCACTTTCGATAACCACATTGCCACAACAGTCAGGAAATCCTTCTATGTGGCACACCTCATCACTAAGGGCTTTTCATCCAGAAAAAAGGAGGTCACTGTCCCACTGTACTCATCCCTCATTAGACCCATTGTAGAGTATAATGCCCCGTTTGGTATGTACCTCACAAGACATCTGCAACAGCTTGAAAGGCCACAGAAATACCTCACTAAAAGAATCACAGGCCTGAAGCAGATGCCATATACTGACCGTCTAAAAAAACTCCAGCTATACACTGTGGCATATCGTCTACTCAAAGGCAATCTCTGCTTAACATACAAGGCCATGTCAAACCCTGAGCTGTTGGACATGCTCCACTTAAAGAAATCCCAATCCCTCAGAGCCACACACTCCAGGAATCTAAACCTTGTCATCACATTGAGCAAAACATGCTGGAGGGATAGGTTCCTGACCCAGAGACTCCCCATACTCTGGAATAGACTGCCCATACATATCAAGCAGAGTGCTTCTTTGGCCCTCTTCAAAAGGAACCTTGATGATTGGATGGGAGATAGGAAATTCACCCCGGGATCATGTCAGCTGCCCTGCTAGACAGGGGCCTGAAGAAGTAAATATTGTGGGAAGAAATATCCAGGGAATTGTTATGGCTAGGCTTGCATAGGCCCTAGGGCCGATAGCCTAGTACCAACCTATGAACCTATGAACCTGCCTTGCTAAATTCTTTGGTCACCAGGCTTCAAATGAAGTGTGTTATATCCAGGTTCTCATCCCATGCATTTCGCATTACTCAATGCATTGATGTTTTTCTCATATCCTCCTTGACCTCTGAGAAAGTATGAACATTATAACTTAGTTTTGTTTTACACCAGTTACTTTGATATTTTCTTCACAGTTTCTCCACTTCTTTATAATAAATGCTAATGTTATTCCAAGTATTCTTGTGCAAATACTCTAGTATTTTTCTATAGTAACCTATAAAGTCTGCATTACTTTTTAGCAGAAGCATACAACTTGAATTATTTGGTGCATCCTAAGCGAGCTCTACAATTGTTTCCATGTCTTCCCATTGCTGTAATGAGAAAAGCTGACATAACTTTTTTTTATTATTTTTGCTCAACTGTTTAGCATAGAGTCATTCACATTGAATTAGTCCTCATCTTAACCTACCTCCCTTTGGTGATGATGTTGAGAAGTCAACACATTTTAACTGCTTGTTAAGGAAATAAGAAACAATAAAAATACAAATTCTGATTTATTTTAGTCTATTATTCTTAAGTTCTCTGGATTCAGTTTGAGTACAGGAAATACAAATGCTACTTCAACACAGTTGTGTAACGGAAGTAGATAGTGCTAGGCAACCAAATAGCAGCAGAGATTTAAATTAATATAATTTCATTATCTTATTTTCACAAATAAATACACAGAATGCTAACAATCAGGATTATAGGATCACAGAAAAAAAGAATTGGTATGGCATGCAGGAAGTAAAGAGGATATGCAGTGTCTGTGTCTTATTTTTCAAGCTGCAAACCATGGAACACATGAAAATAATTTGTTGAAGTATGGCTTAAGAAGAAGGAATTAATTTCAAGTACTCTCAGATGTAATGGCTAGAGCTATATTGCCTTTTGTTATAGACTTTCAGCAGAAATTGTATTTTTTTTTTTTGTTTTATGGCTTCAGCCGAAATAAAAGCTTCTATTGTTTAAAGAACTCATCATTTGAAGCTTTATAGTAATATAACATTCTATAAATATGAGTCACACATCCAGTTTTATTCAGAACTTAATTCATGCTTCTGCTAATAAAATATTGACATGATTATGAAATATATTATATTTACATGCTGCCAGCTGTCTATATTCTTTCTTTTTTCTTAATTTAAATGTGCTGATGCTGCCTTTAAAAAAGCTTAACTAAACTACAAATAAAGTCTTAACATACTTCCCCTTAGATGTTGGCATGTATATGATTTTTTTTTAAATGAACATGGTACCTTAACTGGATTCCCTACACATACTCAAGGTGAAATTATTTGAGTGTAAGTAGCCTAAAGGGAAAAAAAAGGATGAACATCATAATGCTGAATGCTTTTTCCCCATGGGAAATCAGTGTCAGTGTGATTTCTAATTGTGTGCTGGCAATGAGTGACTTCTTTAGGGAGATTTCTCTCTTCCTCGAAATGGTGCAATCATGGAGTTGGTATATATAAGTTTGGGGTAGGGCCGGTGTGCTTGCTTCCCTGAAATAAACAAGACAAAAGAAGTCTTTCACCCTTTTGAATTTTTTTTCTTTCTTTTGGAAGGTTGACTTTCAGAAAGTTGGCATTCATAGCAGACTTATTTTTTGTGATAATTAACAATCACTTAAATCAAACTTCCCTTATAACCATTATATTCCTAGACTAAAATGCTCAATACCATCTCCCATGGCATACTTTTTACTAGTTTTATCCAGCTGGAACAGTCAGGCTCAAAACTTAACTGGCTTGAGCTACCTCTCTTGTAGCTCCCGATCTATAATATGGAAAGACACCCACCTGGGGATTTAATAAAATCCATGTAGGCATAGTGTAATGCCTACAAAGAATGTATCATGGCCATGTGTGTGGAGCCCCTCAGCAGTGCGCTTTGTATAATAATGAAGGCACATTACTGAGGGACAGCTGTGTAACACAGTTATGGAATCAGTATGGGGAGTGTGTTACTGTGTCCAGCGATGAGTAACACAGCCCCTGCACTGTCAAAGTGCAAGATATCACTATAGGCAATTGAAAACAGTGAAATTAAATCATTTTACAAATTTTTTTAATGTTTTTTTGTGTTTTTGTGGCATGGCATGTAGCACCGGACATTTGCTAGACATCTAAAAATAGAAATTAGATATATTTAATTATAAATGTAAAGGTCAAGTTTCAGCATAGCTAAGCATGTTTGCATGGCACACTGTGGGGCTTAAATGTAGTGGAGAGTTATATTTAAAAGTATAGCAGCAAACCAAACATCCTCATAGCTGAATGGTTAGAGTGACAGCCTTATGTGCAGTAGGTGCAGGGTTCCAATACACAATCATGTTATTTTGCAAATACACATATATGGCAATAATTCCAAATTCTGCTTAAATATTTTGTTTAATTACACAGACAGGTTATTAAATATATGTTGAAAATTTACATATATGAGCAGCACTACTAAATCCCTGACTGAATTTTGTATGAAGACACAGATTATTAAACATTTTTTGTTACAAATACACATATTATGACAAGTATTCTTAAACCCTTGATTGAATATTCTATGCAGGGACAGGCATGTTATTAAACATTTATGTTGCCAATACACAATATGAATATTATAGTTAATTCTTACTGTGTTCTGTCCAACTAAGCTTCGCTAAGCACAGCTAAGCCTTGCCAAGTGCTGTTTAAACCAGGAATGTTTTAGCATTACTTTGCTGATCTGCGCATTGTTAAGCAGTGTGAAGCACTGCTAAGCAATGCCTGTTTAAGCATTGTTCAGCCCCACTAGGCTGGTTTGTGCACTGGTAAGCAATGCTGAGTATTGCCAGTTTAAGCACTGCTCAGCTGAGCTCAGTGGGCTTGAGAGGTGCAAAGCGAAGTGCCACATTTTTAAAAATTGCCCAGTGGTGGTAAAAGGTGGGAAAACAGCCTTATTTAAGTGCAACAGGCAGGAATACAGCCACAACCTGTTGGAGTTTGATCTTGGCAGAAACTATGGCAGGAGTTGAAGAGAGTGCGCACTTCTGGGCACATCATCAGGGCATTCTGGAGTCCAGGGTCATGGTTGGACTCCTTGTAAAAAAACATGACATGCGGCTGCTGCAGGGCTAGTTCCAGGGGTCGTAGTACAAGGTGGAGGTGCGGGACTGACTGGTACATGATGTCATCAGTGCAACTGGTATCCCCCGCACAGGTGAGCAGGTGCATCACAATTATGATGACATGAAGCATCAGAAAGGGGCTCTCTTGTTCAACTGGGTCCAGGATGCTTGGGATGGAAATGTCCCATGAGTTTGTAATTACTGTTTGCATTGTTTTACCAATACCTAATCTGAATGTGTGATAGGTACACATAATAGATTTATAGGTTCATAGATGTTTATTAGGCTAATGACCCCAAGGGCCTTTTTAAGCCTAGCCATGCATCTCAAATCGCTGACAAGTTATGACACCCTTGATAAGTGTAAGCATGGGCCTGGGAGATGAACCATTTACAGGTTACCTGTTTGCATTAGAGACATAGGTGCCAAACCAGGGATGAACTTCCAGTTTCCCAACCAATTGTCCAAGTTGCACTTAAATTGGGTTAGGGAGGAACTCTGCTTCACATGGATAGGGAGCCTGATCCATAGACAGGGTAGCCTCTGTGATACATACCTATCTCTCCAGCAACTCCTAGTTATATCACAGGCAAGGTTTAAGTCTTTAGAATGGGTAATTTGGGTACTGTTTGTTTTGTGGATATGCAGGAGGTTCATCAGAGTGGGGTCTGACAATGCCCTGTATGGCAGGCATAGATGTCCCCTCAAAAGACTATAGGAAACAAAATGCAAGGATATGGCCTTGAGGTGGTCAGCATAGGATATATTACTTACACCCTGTTTTATTTTAGTGAGGAACCTCTGTGGCATTCCAGTTGTTGGATATGCCTGGTTAGGTACATACATATATAGGTCTGATGAATGCTGAATACAGTGCAACAATGACTTCCTTGGACTTAGATAGTATACCTTTGTTTATAAGTTGAGCAACATATAATGATTTCCTCACCACTGTAGATATGTGATGATCAAAGGCTAGATTAGTATCTATGTGTGTCCCTAAGTACCTGACTACTGGGTCAACTCTAAGGGGTGTGTTGCCAATATGATAGTTACCAGGGATGGATGAGTTCCCAAAGGATGCTATTATGCATTTCTTGGCATTTAGTTGTAGTCCATGGCTCTGACACCAGTTCTCTGTCTGTGTCAGCGCCTCCAGGAGAACATTTATATCAGCATGAGATTCAATGACAGCTCCTAATTTGCAATCATTTTCAAATTTAGTTAGCCATAGACCACTGACACTGGCCTTGACATCTGAGAAGTAAATGTCAAAAAGGACTGGTCCAAGGGCTGATCTCTGAGGGACTCCACTTGAGACTGGCCTCTTTGTAGAGGTGGACTCCTGGGTCCTGTCTGTGAGCTAGTTGGCTATCCACTGGGTGACATACATGTTTGCACCTAACCTCTTGAGTTTGTCAACAATGCCTGAGTGGGGTATGGTGTTAAATGCCTTGGCCAGGTCAAGGTAGGCAGTGTGAATGACTTTGTCCTCATCCAAAGAAGTCCACCAGGTCGAGTAGCCATGATCTGGCCTTGACGAAAGCAAACTGGGTTGGGTCCAGTGTCTGGAGGTTTGCTATGTCTCTGTTGATCATCTCCATGATAATTCATTCTGTGGCTTTACATATAAGACTAGTGAGACTTATGGGTCTGTAATTTCCAGAATCTGTAGATGGCCCACCTTTTAGCAGAGGGATGACCGTTGCCTTTCTCCATTTATGAGGCACAAAGCCTGTTTGGAGGCTACAGTTAAATAATAATTTCAGAGGCCCTGATAGGTCATGTTTCATGCTATTTAGAAGGCATCCTTGGATTTTGTCTGGGCCTATTGATGCAGTGTTATTGGGCTTAGGTTCATAGGTTCATAGGTTCATACTAGGCTATCTGCCCTAGGGCATTTATAAGCCTAGCCAGAGTGTGTTTGGCTTTTGCCACCCATTTTAAATTAATTTTGCTATGCCCTTTTTCGAGGTTAGTATACTGTGCCTCTGTCTAACAGTGACACAGAAGTGATATCCGGGGTAAACCTACGATCTGCCATCCACTCATCAAGATTCCTCTTGAAGAGAGTCAATGAGGGACTCTGCTTAACCTGGACTGGGATTTTCTTCCAGAGTGAAGGGAGCCTCTGGGTTATGAATCTGTCCCTCCAGCATGTCCTATTTATTTCAGTGCTGAGGTTCAAGTCTCTCAAGCATGTAGCTCGATGGGATTTGGATTTTCTGAGGTGCAGCATGTCCATTAATTCCGGGTTGGACATGGCTTTATACGTCAGGCACAGATCGCCTCTGAGCAGGTGGTATGCCACTGAGTAGAGCTGGAGTTTCTTTAACAGGGCAGCTTATGGCATCTGTTTGAGCCCTTTGATCCTCTTGGTGAGGTACTTTTGGGGTCTTTCCAGTTGCTGCAGGTGTCTGGTGAGGTACATCCCAAAAGAGGCATTGTACTCAATTATGGGCCTGATGAGGAATGAGTAAAGAGGCATGATGACCTCCCCTGATCTAGATGTGAATCCCTTCATGATTAGGTGGGCTATATAAAATGTTTTTCTAACCACTTTGGCCACGTGGTTGTCAAATGAGAGATTGCTATCAACTTGGGTCCCCAAGTCCGTAATTACTTCTTCTGTACTTAATGGATTACCACCTATGTGGTAATTTATGGGCACTTTGTTTTTGCCAAAGGGGATGACTATACACTTTTTGGCTTTTAGCTTGAGGCCATGGCTCTGGCACCAGTTGTCTGTTTCTATGAGGCCCTTTTGGAGGATGCTTGTGTCGGCTGGAGAGTCGATTATGGTGCCCAGTTTGCAGTCATCTGCGAACTTGGTCAGCCACAGTCCTTCCATGTTGGCCTGTACCTCTGAGAAATATATACCGAACAAGAGAGGTCCCAGGACTGAGCCTTTTGGGACACCACTTGTAACTGGTTTGGAGTCTGACATGGCTCCAGCAATTCTAACCATGTGAGTTCTGTCCTTGAGCCAGTTTGCAACCCATCTAGTGACATAGGGGTTTATATTTAAGCTGGTGAGCTTATCTATAATGCCCGAGTGGGGTATTGTATCGAAGGCTTTTGCAAGGTCCAGGTAGGCTGTGTGGACCACCTTCCCCTCGTCAATGGCCTTGGTGACTGTTTCAAAGAAATTGACCAGGTTTAAGAGGCAGGATTTGCCCTTAACAAAGCCGAACTGGGTAGGATCCAGTGTCTGTAGGTCCCCCAATATCTTTATTTATGAGGTCCATGATGATCCTTTCCATAGCTTTGCAGGCCAAGCTAGTCAGGCTTATGGGGCGATAGTTTCCTGGATCTGTTGAGGCACCACCTTTGTGGAGAGGGACCACTGTTGCTGTATGCCACTCTTTGGGTACATATCCTGTCGTAAGGCTGAGACTGAACAGTAGTTTTATGTTTGGGTTTAGCTCTTCTTGGAGTTCATGTGGGATGCAGCCCAGGACACCGTCTGTTCCCACTGATGCTGCTTTTTTTTCTTTGGAGAGGGCGGCTCTTACCTGAGCATCTGAGATGTCAGGGGGGCAGCACACTGCTGGGATAGATATTTGCCCTTTTGGTGGGGAGGGGGAGGGGTTTGTGCTGAACCTGTCAGCTAGGATGTTGGCAATGTCTGTGGTTTTGGTGTATTTTTTGTCATTTTGGACTAATTCTGAGCATATCTGGGAATTCCCACACAGGTTCCTGACATAACTAAAGAAAGCCTTATGATTATCCTTGTCCTGTGCAATTTTTCTCTCTAAGCTGGCCTTAGACGATTTTATGAGTGCCCGTAGATGCCTTCCCTTTTTGGGATTTTGCTCTATCATGTAGTAGCTTTCTCCTTCTATTGTATAGTTTGTTTATGGCTGGGGCCACCAGACAGGACATCTGCCTTTGGAGGATTGGGTCTTGGTTTTATTTGGGATTGCATGATCCATGCATTCCTGAAGGTGTTCATAGAATGCGTTCATAAAGGATTCTGCAGTCTGGGCCGTATTTTCCACAGGCCAGGGGGCTTTGAAGGATTCCACCTCTGTTTTGAGGAGTGTGAAATTTGCTTTAGAGAAGTTTTTCACTGTGGTTTTCTGGGCAGGGGGTGGGGTCGGGATGTGAATATCCAGTGAGATTAGTTTATGATCTGATCTTACCAGTGAGGGATACACTTCTGGTCTGGAGCATAGAGTCTCCATGTTGGTGATGATCAGGTCCAGCATGTTTTCCCCTCTTGTGGGAGTGGTAACAAGTTGTTCCCTAGCATTTGAGTTTATAAATTCTAGAAACCTTTGGGCTAGGGTGTTGGAGCTAGAGTAATGCTCCCAGTCTATGTTTGGGTAGTTGAAGTTGCCCAATATAATGGTGTTTGGAGAGACCTTCATATTTTCCAGTGTTCTCAGGAAGGCCGAGTGGGGTTCCTGGGTTCGGGAGGGTGGTCTGTAGCAGGCTATAAACTGGAAGGCAGTTTTACCTATTGTTAGTCGCACATGGATAGTCTTTGATGCTTCGTGCTGTGCCACCAACCTGGAGGTGTGGGTATCTTTGACAAATATTGATACTCCCCCTCCTTTTGTGGTTCGGTCCAAGTTTTGGAGCCGAAAAGCATGGTATGAGGTATAACCTGGTAGTGCAGAGGTGCTCTCGGGAGCCTTGAACCAGGTTTCTGTTACTGCACAGATATCAATGTTCTCCATGCTAAGGAGAATTTCGAGTGCGTGCATCTTGAGGTTTAGACTTCTAGCGTTGAGTAGCATTACTCTTAGTTTCTTATCCCTTGTGATACCTATGGAGGTGGGTTTGTCTTTTGAGCCTTGCCTAAAAAAGGCACTATGGGGTGGCAAGAGCCTTTGCCAATATCTGAAAGCCCAGGGGTGACAGGTGCAAGGCGTCCCTAGCGAAGCATCATGGCTTGTCGAGCATGTCATCCCAGGCTGACAGGCTTTGGATCCCCTTTGAATGACACCAATACTTAAGCCAATTGTTGAAATTGATCATCTTGTCTTCATATTGTGGCATCATTCTTGGTGAGGGTAAGATGCTACTCAAGGTCAGGGTCATACCAGCCTGGGCTACATGCTCATAGAGCTCCTCTATGTCTCTTTTCATGTAGTCCAGGGAGGTACGTCTCAGGTCATTCACACCAGTATGGACAATGACTGAGTCATATTTGTACTTGCATTGGAGTGACCTGAGTGCTTGTGTTATGTGGCGGATCCTGGTGCCCAACAGGCAGCTCACCGTGACCTTCTCCTTGTTCAGCCTGGTGAGCGGAACATCAGTGTGCCTGACGATAGAGTCACCTATTACAAGTGTATCAGGTGTGTTGTTTTGCCTTAAGAGCTGTGACTGTTCAGCACACTGGCTTTGTGAGCTATGTGTTTCACGTGTGTTGTTTTGGGGTAGCGGTTGCTTGGCTATCTGCTTTGGAGGTCTCTGCTGCTTAGGCAGATTTTTATTTAGACCCTCCGAGTAAGTTTTTGTGTGTTTATGTGTTTGGTTTGCTGTCGTGGTAGGTCTATGTGAGACTGGAATTGTAGTGAGTGTGGTTTCCTTCTCCTCCTGACTGGTTACGCCAGTACTGAGTTGAGAGAGCTTAGCCTCCAGTTTGGCTATATGGTTGCATCCATCACATGTGTTGGAATTTGTTGGGAGGAGGAGAGGGTTGTCTATGTACATGAGGCAGTTGTAACATTGCCTCAAGATTCCCAGATTCACCAGCTGGACCAGAGAGGAGATTGACAACTGACCTTTGGACATGCTAGAATAGTATTGGGAATTCCTTTATAATTGAAAAAAGGGCCAATGGGGAACAAGGTACTCAAGGGGAGTTTGTGAGGGTGTAGTGCTTTTAATTTTTTAGTGCTGACTTATATAATTGCTTTAGTGAGCAAGTGCCAGGCTTTAGAGTAGGAATAGGATGTTTATTATGAGAACTAGATCATTTCTAAGGGAAAAAGTGAAGAGCAGACTTTATGGAGCCGACAATGGTTTAAACCCAATTAAGCAGTGCTGCCTGATGCTGCGCTATGAGCAAAATAGTGCAAAGCCGCGCCAAAGCGGGTTTTATACAGGGGGACTTGAAAGAGCTAGAAATTGGCCCAAAACGGCCAATAGACTACCAGATTCTTGTGCTGGGAACACTCCTCCAGGGATAGATAGGCTGCTCTAAGCTCCCCACTGCCACTGGTGAACAAAGAAGCCTCCCTTTATCCAAGAAAGGAAATGGGCAACACAGGAACTTTCCAAAAGTCCAGAATACAGCAAATCCTGTATTTGGATTACTCTAGGTCAGGAAAGACGGGAAACAAGGATAATTTTGTTTTTTTTTTCTTTTTTGCAACAAACAGCAGGAAAATGCAATAAATATGTAACACAGGCTAGCGCACTTGAGTGTGTAGCCTCAACAGGTAAATGCAACAAACAGGACAAACTTTAAAAGTGCAGGTGCAAAAACAATTTTAAACAGTTTAAAACAGTTCAAGAAGCAGAAATACTTGCAGTTTAGCTAGAATGGACAGTCGCCCAGGTAGTAGCAGGAAAAAAACACTTTTATCAGGTTAGCAGTCGCTCTTTTAGCATCTCTGCTGCTAGCACCACTCTGCAGGACCACGAGGAGCTTGGCTGAGTAGTAACAAGCGCAAAAAAAATGAGCCAAAGTGGGTTTTATACAGGGGGACTTGAAAGAGCTAGAAATTGGCCCAAAACGGCCAATAGACTACCAGATTCTTGTGCTGGGAACACTCCTCCAGAGATAGATAGGCTGCTCTAAGCTCCCCACTGCCACTGGTGAACAAACAATCCTCCCTTTATCCAAGAAAGGAAATATGCAACACAGGAACTTTCCAAAAGTCCAGAATACAGCAAAGCCTGTATTTGGATTACTCTAGGTCAGGGAAGACGGGAAACAAGGATAATTTGTTTGTTTTTTTTTTTTTTGCAACAAACAGCAGGAAAATGCAATAGATATGTAACACAGGCTAGCGCACTTGAGTGTGTAGCCTCAATAGGTAAATGCAACAAACAGGACAAACTTTAAAAGTGCAGGTGCAAAAACAACTTTAAACAGTTTAAAACAGTTCAAGAAGCAGAAATACTTGCAGTTTAGCTAGATTGGACAGTCACCCAGGTAGTAGTAGGAAAAAAACACTTTTATCAGGTTAGCAGTCGCTCTTTTAGCATCTCTGCTGCTAGCACCACTCTGCAGGACCACGAGGAGCTTGGCTGAGTAGTAACAAGTGCAAAAACCGCGCCAAAGTGGGTTTTATACAGGGGGACTTGAAAGAGCTAGCAATTGGCCCAAAACGGCCAATAGACTACCAGATTCTTGTGCTGGGAACACTCCTCCAGAGATAGATAGGCTGCTCTAAGCTCCCCACTGCCACTGGTGAACAAACAATCCTCCCTTTATCCAAGAAAGGAAATGGGCAACACAGGAACTTTCCAAAAGTCCAGAATACAGGAAAGCCTGTATTTGGATTACTCTAGGTCAGGGAAGACGGGAAACAAGGATAATTTGTTTGTTTTTTTTTTCTTTTTTTTTTGCAACAAACAGCAGGAAAATGCAATAGATATGTAACACAGGCTAGCGCACTTGAGTGTGTAGCCTCAATAGGTAAATGCAACAAACAGGACAAACTTTAAAAGTGCAGGTGCAAAAACAACTTTAAACAGTTTAAAACAGTTCAAGAAGCAGAAATACTTGCAGTTTAGCTAGATTGGACAGTCACCAAGGTAGTAGTAGGAAAAAAACACTTTTATCAGGTTAGCAGTCGCTCTTTTAGCCTCTCTGCTGCTAGCACCACTCTGCAGGACCACAAGGAGCTTGGCTTAGTAGTAACAAGTGCAAAAACCACGCCAAAATGGATTTTATACAGGGGGACTTGAAAGAGCTAGAAATTGGCTCAAAACGGCCAATAGACTACCAGATTCTTGTGCTGGGAACACTCCTCCAGGGATAGATAGGCTGCTCTAAGCTCCCCACTGCCACTGGTGAACAAAGAAGCCTCCCTTTATCCAAGAAAGGAAATGGGCAACACAGGAACTTTCCAAAAGTCCAGAATACAGCAAAGCCTGTATTTGGACTACTCTAGGTCAGGAAAGATGGGAAACAAGGATAATTTTTTTGTTTTTTTTCTTTTTTGCAACAAACAGCAGGAAAATGCAATAAATATGTAACACAGGCTAGCGCACTTGAGTGTGTAGCCTCAACAGATAAATGCAACAAACAGGACAAACTTTAAAAGTGCAGGTGCAAAAACAACTTTAAACAGTTTAAAACAGTTCAAGAAGCAGAAATACTTGCAGTTTAGCTAGATTGGACATATGCCCAGGGAGTATCAGGAAAAAAAAACACTTTTATCAGGTTAGCAGTCACTCTTTTAGCATCTCTGCTGCTAGCATCACTCTGCAGGACCACGAGGAGCTTGGCTGAGTAGTAACAAGCGCAAAAACCACGCTAAAGCGGATTTTATACAGGGGCACTTGAGAGAGCTAGAAATTGGCCCAAAACGGCCAAAAGACTACCAGATTCTTGTGCTGGGAACACTCCTCCATGGATAGATAGGCTGCTCTAAGCTCCCCACTGCCACTGGTGAACAAAGAAGCCTCCCTTTATCCAAGAAAGGAAATGGGCAACACAGGAACTTTCCAAAAGTCTAGAATACAGCAAAGCCTGTATTTGGACTACTCTAGGTCAGGAAAGATGGGAAACAAGGATAATTTCTTTGTTTTTTTTTTCTTTTTTTGCAACAAACAGCAGGAAAATGCAATAAATATGTAACACAGGCTAGCACACTTGAGTGTATAGCCTCAACAGGTAAATGCAACACACAGGACAAACTTTAAAAGTGCAGGTGCAAAAACAACTTTAAACAGTTTAAAACAGTTCACGAAGCAGAAATACTTGCAGTTTAGCTAGATTGGACAGTCGCCCAGGTAGTAGCAGGAAAAAATAAACTTTTATCAGGTTAGCAGTTGAGTGTGTAGCCTACCAGTCAGGATAGGGTTTCTGTCTATACACACTGAGCAGAGTGGATGAGAGTTGTTAACCACAATTGTTAGCTGAGATATATAAGTATCCTGTTTTTTTTTCGATTATTTATACAGATTATTGTTTCTAACAATTAATATATAGCACTTTTATTGCCTGCTTTTTAGTCTTTGAGTGTATTTTATTGCTATTAACTAATCTGCACTAGTAACTGATTTGTTTGCAGTTAAAAGAATTCTGTATCTTTACAAATATTTATCTGTTTAAAAACTTTCATTTGTGGCTTTCTCTAGTGCTTACTGTCTGTAGGCTATTGAAAGAGCATTAAGAACCTGTTCCCTAGTGATAGTAGGGGAGTTATATTTGATGATATTTCCTGAGGGAAGGTTGAGGGGGAGAAATAAGTAAAGCTGGAGCAGAATTTATCACCCAGGAAGTTTGCTATATCTTCTGGCTCAGTATAGATGGCTCCATTTACAATGAGCTCTGCACACAGCTGTGTATTGCCTTTGAGGAAGTGGACATAGCTAAAGAATGCTTTGTGGTTGTCCTTGGCCAGGGTGGCCAAACTTACCTCAAATGTGGCTTTTGGCAGACTTTATTTGTCCTCTGAGTTGTTTGTTTAGTTTGATGAGAGTGTTTTAACTGTGCTGGGTGATGCACTTCCTAATTTTTGCCATGATTTTCGTCCTTCTGTTATACATCCTACTGATTTTGTGATTCCACCAGGGTGGCTTGTTTTTTTGAGTTAGTTCTGTACTTCTTACTAGTGTGTAGCTATTAACACTAGTAAGAAGTATAGAACTAGTGTGTAACTATTAACATGCTTGTGCAGGGTTTCTGTGAACAGCTCTGCATATGCAGAACTGTTCTCAGGGTTTATAGGGGCTTGAAATGTTGCCAATTTCTCAATTAATAGCAGGAGATTAGCCTTAGAATAGTTCCTGAACATTCCTAGTTTAGCTGGGGGTCCAGGTTTTATTTTTACTTCAAAGGAGACCATTTTGTGGAAGGCATTACAGTAGGGGGTATGCAGCACTCTCCCATATTAGTGAGGACCAGATCCAGTATGTTTGCACCCCTGGTTGGTATTTTGACTATCTGGTCCAGTGTGTTTGTGTTTACAAAATCTAGAAATCTTTGTGCCTATACATTTGATGTCATATAGGATTCCCAGTTAATAGTGGGGTAATTAAAGTCACCCATTAATATGGTATTGGGTTGGATGGTTAGTGTTTCTAATAAGTTTAAATACATAGTATGGGTTTCCTGGGTCATAGAAGAGGACCTATAGCTTGCAAGGAAGTGGTACTGGATTTTACCTATGGTGATTAGAACATGGAGCAGCTCAAGTGCATTGCCCTCTTTGACCAGCCTTGAAGTATATATATTTTTTGATGTAAATAGAGCACCTCCGCCTTTAGTCCCTGCCTGTTATGTAGCGGGTCTAATTTTGTGAAAGGCATTATAACCTTGCACTGTTGGTGTGCTGTCCACGGCTTTAAACCACATCTCAGAGACCAGACAGACATCAGCATTCTCTATACTAAAGAGAGCTTTCATGGAGTGGAGTTTTTTTTAGGCTCCTAGCATTGAGCAGTAATACCGTTTAGATTTTCTTGGTTTTAATTTGCTATGTTGGAAGCACTTTCAGTTTGGCATTGCCTAAATAAAGCACTATTGGGGAAGACAAGGTTTTAGTTAATATTCAAAAGCCCAGAGGGGGGAGGTGCAGACCATCCCTGGCAAAGTAGCGTTGCCTGTTGACCATCTCCTTCCATGCTGACAAATACTGCACCCTCTTAGAATGACACCAGAAACTAAGCCAATTATTAAAGTCAGTCATCTTTTGTTCATATTATGGCATCATCCTTGGAGAAGGTAAAATGCTGCTCAATGCTAGGCTCATATCAGCCTGAAACACACATTCTGAGAGCCCTATGATGTCTCTCTTCATATAGTCCAGGGAGGTACATCTCAGGTCATTTAATCCCACATGGACTATAACTGAGTCATATTTGTAATTGTCATCCACTAACCTGAGTACGTATGTAATGTGGTGAATACTTGCCTCTGATAAGCAACTGAAAGTGACTTCCTCCTTATTCAGGCTGGTGAGAGGGATATCAGTGTGTCTCACGATGGAGTCTGCAATTGTTTGGTGACTTACCTTATGGGCTTAGAGGTAGAGGCTCCATAAGACATAGCTCTATGTGTTGATGTGGATGTTGTTTTGAAAGAGTGCGTTTGGGGCTGCTGAGGGTATTTCTTTTGTGTAGTTTGTCTAGGACGTCTTTGTGGTTTAGGAAGGTTACATGTAAGTGCCTCAGTATATGTGGGTCTATATGAATTGTGTGTGATGGGTGCAGCATGTGTACTACTGAAAACCTTATTAACATTAAGAGTACTTTTATGTGAGAGCTTTGCCTCCAGTGATGTTGTGTAAATACATCTCTCACACACCATATCAGTTTGTTTGAGAATTAACAGGTTGTCAGTAAACATGAGCCAATTTCTACATTCCCTCAGGATGACCATATACACCAAGCTTATAACAGAGACAGTAGGAAAGCTCATATCCATGACAACAGACCCTTTTTTATTGATTAGACTGTTGGAGTGAGAATATCAATCACTGTCAAGAGTATCCGGTTTCCAACTATGTGGACAGTGCTCGTCACTGCAAACTAGTTGTCCTGTGTGCCGCTGGATACTGGAGAAATTTCAATTGTGCTTTTACAGGAAAAATATCACTCAAGGTGTCTGAGTCTGTACAGAGCACTGCCAAACACTTGAGGGGAAACTAATATGCAGAGCCTGAAAATTTAAAGATGAAGTATTTAGGCATATATTCTGAAGTTAGAAACAAATCAAGCAGTACTTACTGACAACAAAGAAGTAGCTTGTCAAGAATTATGAAAATAGGGGAGTCGCATGAATGGCTACTGCCTGCCTGCTACTGATGCTGGTCTCACCACAGCTTCACTCTGTTAGAATACAATACTCCTTTGCTTCTTCGCTCACCAGAAGCAAAATGTTAGCACCAATCCCAAGAAGAGAAGCAGGCCACTACCTGTTTGGTGATCCACAGTCTTGTCCCACATTATGCAAGGGTCTGTAGGCTCATAGCCTTTTACTGGTAGATGCCTCGAATAGCAAGCAGACCAATCAGATACATTAAGCACAGACACTCACTCTCCAACCAGAAACAGTCAGGAATCAATGCACTCTTCTTCTACTCTCACCACGATAAAAATATAAGCACAGATTTCAAGCTGTCACCTATAAAGCAGTTATTAGGCTTTCTGGTGATCAGCAGTCTCCAGGAAATAATGTCACTGCACTCCTTCTCTCACCAGGAGAAAACAGAAGCACTAATCCAAAGATGACTACTGAGAGGCAGAATGGGAACTCTCCAACAACTGGTGGTCTTGCAATAAATGTTTAAAGGTAAGATGACAAAAAATGGTTTATCCTAAACACTTCAGTATGCACTAAGCAGTTAGATATGAAAGTGGGTAATTTAAGTTTTGGCTGTCTAAAAAATTAAGTTGTAGTGGAGAGACACTATTTTTAAAAGAGCAGGATAGATTGAAAGGGGGTGGGCCCTTTTGTATTCCGTGGAATACAGTAGGATGGCCAACAAATTTAAATAGTTGAAGGGGAGTGAATTCACAAAATGATAATTTTGTGTTTACTGACACCAGCTAGTAAAAGCAGAGAGGAAACAAGATGGTCAATTTAACATAAGGGTCAGGCAACTAGAAAGATAGTGGTGTTAAGAACACAACAGTGACAGTGTGGGAGGGTGGGAAAATTTTCTGTCTGACTCACAAGAGACATTGCTGTGGTCTATTTTCAAGTTTTAATATGCAGTTAAAAGCAGAATAAAAGTAAAACACAGTGTAAAGAAAACAAATCACAGTATACAAAATAGAAAAAGGCAATGACGTAATACAAAATGCAAGAAATAAAAAGCAAACTAACCTTTCTCTCACAGCAAACTGTTGCAGCGTCTGGGTGAGCCTTTCTCTCCCCACAGCTGATGAGGAGAGGGCTCGCAACCTAGAAACTCATGCAGGGAGCCTGGCCAGGTTGTGCTATGAGTGTGCTATGAGTACTGATGTAACTTGCAATCTATAGTTATATACTGTAAACAAGAAGGAGTAAATTAGTAACTGCCACTAGGTATATTCAGTTGTGATTGTACTGCAATGAATGTAGTCATAGACTTGGACTGAAATAAGTGAGTAATGCCAGGTAAAGTTCAATAAAGGTGAAGGGATGAATCCTGATAATATTAAGAAAATAAAAAGTTTCTAGTACAGTAATAATGTTAAGGAAATAAGGTTTCTACTGCATTAAGGATGTTAAGAGAATAAATCTTTTACTGCATTACTAATGGTAATGCAATAAAGTTTCAACTGTATTAATAATGTGAAGGAAATAAAGGTGTCTACTGCATTAATAATGTTAAGGGAATACAGTTTCTACTGGATTAGTACTATGAAGGAAAAATGTTTCTACTGCATTAAGTGTGGAATTACAGCTTTCTTGCAGCATCTGCATTATATGAACTTTTCTTGAATAAAGACTGGGAATATGTAGCAATCACTGCATGAAGCCACACGTAATAAAGCTGAGTTGTGCAATATGTGTGTATTTTGGGTTGTTGGTCATGAAATCCAGTATTACATCTGCTGTGATGTACAAACACAAACAATACCAGTAAGTGACTGAAGGTTAGCTAATAAAAAGTGTTCTGCTAAACTGTAGATGTGGAGCTGTACTACAAGATATAATGCATTATGATATTTGTTCTGGATTAAGATCTGAAGAAATAATAGGAACGCCTAGGGTATATTGTGTATGACAGTATTGTCTTGCGTTAACCATTGCATTTCAACTATATGCATTCCTGCTCTTAGGTACGCTGCTCCAGGCAAGTATGAAACTGTAATAGCTGTAGACTGCAAATATACCATCTGCAACTGTATATGGGTCAGGTATCCAACCCAGCACTCCACTATGGTTTGTACACATCACAGCTATTCACACCCACTAGGGTTTTATTGTCTACACCTGCATTCCATGTATGCATGCATGTTCAAGTGTCACTGCTGTCTTGTATAACACTCTACCTCTATTACCATGTCATATTTTGTTACTAGGTGTGCTCTAGACACATGCCATTCAATCAATATGCAGCAGTAGCTCAGTTTGCTAAATGATAGGTGTGATGTATATTTTGTCACACATAGACTGGGGTTCAAATCCAGTGACAAGCACTACTAAATATTATATAACAGTTATGTATTGTTAACAGATGTTCTTCCCACAGAAATTTCAGGTAAACAGATGGCTGTGGTAGGCATTAGAATGGGTTAATAATTTCTGTGTTTAGCTGTACCAGAGTGTTAATAGGATTGCTCAACAATGTGATAAGATGTCAGAAAATAAAGGCAACAAGTACAATACTAATAAAAGTTAATACCATGCATAAAATTTATAATCTTAGTATGGGTGTATGCCTGTTGTGTCTGTAAATGTCTGCTGATAGTCTAACCCAGTGCCTACCAAGGATGTCATGATAGTCATAAACTCTCTGTACTGTGCATGAGACATGTCTCTCAGGTGTCACGCTGTCACTGACTGTGATCATTGTTGCCTAATCCCTCGGTCACAGATTTATCATGGACATGAGTTATGTGAATAGCACAGTTACACTACATCAGTCCACAGTACACCTTGGCAATCATATATGTACCCCTGACATGTAATAGTCCCCTATAGTTGTGTACCTGTAGGTGTTACAGCTTGGCAAATACAGTCCCATGTGGATAGCTTGAGAGGTATGTACATGCAACAGAAGCTATAGGGCACTCATATACATAAAGTAAGGGCAGACCTGTAGAGTATATAAGAGTAAAGTTGTAAATATAGCCTATACCATTATTAATGCCCTGTATTTCTCTCTCCCCCATCCCTCATCTGCATCATTCTTTATTATTGCTATACCTCGGTTATGATTTACTATTAACATCTGTTGTTCCAAAACATTATGTAGGGCCTTGTGTTTTATTATTGTTATGTATTACAATGGTTGCATACTAACATACCTTGTTGAATTACCTTTATTGTTGGCCTTATGCCATAACTGTTACTGGCATGCTGTTACTATACTGACTGTTATCTCACTTATTGTTGTGTTCCATATGCTATGCAATGTGACGTTACTGGTTTATTTGCAAATTTCTTTTCTTGCATGCTGTTATAACTAATGAAATGTTCTGTTTATTACTAACCTATACACTTTGAATTACCTCAACACCATAGCTCAAATTGGTAGGCTGGTTCCTCACAATCCCCTACCCTATCTCAGTCAGCCATGGCACTGGGTCTCAGCATGTCTGGGATCCATCCTGGTGCTCCCCCTTTTGCTGGCCCAGCACCACCTACAGATGGAACCACCTCAGGGGACAGGCCTGTCCCACCCAGGAGCAGGCTTGGAGAGGGGGTTGTCACCCAGCAGCAGCTACCAGGGTTGGTGTGCAGGATCATGCACCATGGCTATGAGGTTCACCTGTGCCAGAATGAGGGCAGACTAGCCAACCTTTAGGGACAAGGTGGACCCAGTGCCCAACCCTCAGCACCTCAGCCACGTTTGGGGCAGTGAAGGAACAATGTTGACTGCCCATGGGTGGGGAGCTCAGTCGCTCAGTCTCACTGCTGCCATCTGAGGGCACATGGCTCTCCGATTCCCCAACATCCTCCCCGTCCAAGGTGTTTACCCCCTTATGTATCACACACCGCCCCTGTATGCTGTCTTGTCTGCCTTATCTGTTTGCAAATGCTACCTCTCCTACCCAACTTACCTCCCCATATGTATCTATATCCCTTCCCCAACATTCCACTCTTTACTTAAAAATAAAAATAGGAATCTGTCCCACAAAAAAAGAAATGTCGCCCCATACATAGGTCTCCATTTCACACCTGTGTCCACTGGACACACTTTCATCATTACATGAATCAATCAACACATTCATATTGCTCTCAGAGGCTCCAAATTCCAAATTGTCTATAAGCTGCACAGCTGTTGCTGTAGAAGAAATGGAGAGCTATGGTGCTTTTCTACACCTGTCCTGCACATCCCTACCTGCCTTTCAGTATGTGTTTCCCCCTGCTCACCCCATTTCACCACTTTCCTAAAACCCCTTTTTTCTATTCTTTTTTTTAAATTAGCATGGGTTTAAGTGGAGCTAAAAGGCGCACCACATTGTGATACGTCACGCAAACCTGCACAAACCCGCTTAAAACTGCCTCAATCATCTTCTCTGTTTCTGACACTGTTAGGTACATCTGCAAAATAATAAACTCTGTCAAGTTTGAAACCTGGAACCCTGTCAACTACAGCTTAGTGCATTAGCCCACTAGGCCACTCAGCTACTACAGTTGTTTCCATAAACATATCTGGATTGCCAGTGACACACTGCTTGTACATATAATGGGAAAATTGGCAATGTACTTGGGACTGTGATGCAGACACCAAACTAATACACAGCCAAATAAATAATGATGTATGCATGTGAGGCCTGAGATAGCAGGTATAGCTGTAAAGTACACAGACTGTTGCAGAATCTCCACAATTGTGCTGCCTACTTTTGGCACAGTTGTCATGAAAACTTTTCTGTGCACTAAAGTACTGACAAGTCAGTGCAGAGTGAGGTTAGAAAATCATGGCAGACAGTTCAGTGTCACATATATCTTGCAAATACACTCACTACAATATTGACTCAGTGGCTCAGTCTGTTAAATCCCTTGTATGCTGTACACTTTGGCACCCACAGTTCTGGGTTTGAATCCAGTGTGTTGCACTTCAATTACATGCTTGTGAATACAATAAATAATGACTAAGTCCTGCGATTTTTAACCAAAACAAGTTGCTGCTACTGCATTCACTGCTACCCATCTTAACACGTCAAAGGTCAGTAGGTAGGGATACTTGCACAAATATGTCTTCACTATCTATATGTTGCCTAACAATCTCCAGTTGGCACTATTACATAATATATGTACCTTAAGCACATGCCTCACCTGGACTGTTATGGGTACCTCACTCTGGCTTTGCTGTAATGACGGAGCTGACACTGCTCCCTATGTACACATACAGCTTGCTGTCCTCCAGTGTGTTCATACTCCCCAGTATGAGTCCAGAGCAAAAAGCAGCAGCTGCAACCTGCAACATGTGCAGCAGTATGTTCATCTACCCACTACAGAGCTACCATACCTCACATCCCCCTAGAACAAGAGATCCACATTACACCCATACATGAAGGGTTGGGGGGCAGAGGTCAAGTGACAGAGACATGTGTCACAGATTGTCTACAAATAATCACAACTGATAGACAAGCATCTACTGCAGCAACATGCATATTCTGATGTGTATGATGTATGACACTCACATCTGTCTTGCCCCTTACTGACTTCAGCCCACATTGTTTAACACTGAACTGCCACATAATCAGAAAGTCATTTGACAATGGCCAAACATAACATGCAAAACTGTGGACATACCACATAAATCCTAACAGAGGACAATATTTGTACCTACCCTCTGCGATGTTGCAGTTTCACTTCAGTAATATCCATCTCAAAGCCTAGAAAAGGGGCCAAGGGCTGCATGAAGGCCTTAAATATTGCACTGTTGTGGAATGTCATTGGCTAATGAACAGCTGTTATGGATGCAATTAGTAAGCATGAACCAGTGATTGGTGCACAGGCAGTATGGATGCAATTAGCAAGTATGAGCCAGTGATTGGTGCACAGGCAATCACTATTTTTAAGCATTGCCTACAAAAGGCAAGCAGTTGCCTATGGTATACAGGTCTGTACCTTGCCTTACCAAGCCAGACTGCATTTTATGCCATTTGATTGTGTGTTAGACATAGTGACAGTGAGTAATGGTGGGCACAGATGGCATATCACATGATGTACTGTCATTCAGTTCCTCTCAGTCTGTGAATGTCACACAGGAATAGCTTTCGTATCTCATCACTTGACAGGTATGGCTACCATACCTGGCAACCCTGTACAGCAGGACTGCAGGTCATAGCCATTATCAGTGGGGGGAAACAGGCCCAACCTCAGCAGTGTACATAATGATCATACAATGTAAAGGTATGAATACAGTAACAGATATTAATGTAGCATAAATTGTTTTTTGAGGGTTCTGGCATTGTCCAAATGTCTGCCAGATATCTACATGTTTCTAGGAAAGGGACCAATATATCAGGCACACATACACATTCTGTATACATCTGTGTACTAGAGATGTAGGACACCTACAGGGAAGATACCCTACAGCACATCTGCATTGCTGTCTGTCATTGTGGCACAGCTGTTGCTGGACTATCTCCATATACACATAATAACATACACCTATTTGTCTCACAGTGGCTGTATGACATGGTAGTGGGATGTTGGCCATAGGAAACACAACAGAGTAGGTGGCATCGATGGGATTGTATACATTCAGCACACTCCACCACGTTACATAAGGACATAACCAGTATTGCTACTATGTTGCTGATAACCACATACAGACTGTGGTGATAGATGGCAGGGTATGACATTGGAGGTAGCAGTGCATAGTGCAGGCCATTGTGGATGTGCATGGTGGATACATAGTGAAGAGCAACGTATGTGGTTCTGTGATGTGCTCCCCTATTCTTGTCTTTCAGAAAGAATGTATAGATGGAGCACCTGCAGTTTACTGCTTTGAAAAATTATGTGATTCTGGATGGGCTATGACTGCATTATGTCATTCTGCCCTCTCGAATGCACCACAATCATGAGCAACATTCTGCAATGCGGGCTGACCTTGTCACAGCAGTGAACTGCGTAGGGCTACAGGGCAGAAGCTATGAGCAGGTCCATCACAGGGCAATGGACATGGTAAATGATGCACAGCAAAGGGACAGTGCTGCGGCCAGGGACTGTGCTGCCACTCATGGGGGGCCTAAAGCAGTAGAGCCAGTCTCAGTCACAGAGGAATTCCTGGTGAACTTGGGATTAGCCACCAGCTCCCAAGCATCCAACACCCCATACATTGTGGAGGTGGGTGCTACAGCCTCCACAGCAGAAGAATGTCCAGGTAAGCCTCCTGTGTGCATCACTGTTATACTTTATCAGTCATTGTGGCAGCCTCTGCATACCAGTACATGGATATCAGGTCAATCTGCATGGAGGGGGTTGTTTGTAACACACACCTCTGCACAAATATTCACAATGTCAGCAATGTAGGCAGTATCACAGCACCTACTGTACATGTAGCTATATGCGCATATTATCCTGTAACAATGCCACATTTGTTATTGCTGAAAATACCTCTTCCTCACCTTTACATAGTTCCTTCATGTGTGGCCAGAGTCCAACATCCTGTATCCGGTGAGTGTGATAATGATTTTGTATGGCTCATATATACCCAAAACAATGTTAAGGGCTGCCATTTTCCTATATATACAACTGATATTCTTAGCTAGAGTACACTAATTTCATGTTCAGTCTTGGAGGGGTTCACTGCAGTGCATTGTATCAGTAATTACAGTAGTGTATCTGTAGGATGTGTAACATATTTGCACTTATTTTTGTTAAGGCCCATGCAGTCTGCTATGCAGGGGCAATAGTATGCTGAAGACAGGTGCACTGTGTTTTATGTGTAGGTCTAACACATACATTGGCATATTGTTAATCTCTCCAAAATGAAAAAAAAATCAACACAGGCTTCGATCTGGCTAGAATAACTCCAAAAAAGTTTAATGTGAAGCGCTTTTCATCTTCCACCTTTGGAAGACTTCATCAGACAAAAGAAAAAAACTTCATACACAGTTTTAAAATGAAAAAGGCGCCAAAGCAAAGCACAGTAATTGAATTCAGCCACCATTCAATTAACTTATTAAATACTAAGTTAAATAATTAAAAGTGTTCTGCATCAAAAAACTTTTTCTTGTGTTAAAAAAGCTCATGTCAGCAAAATAAGATCATTCATTTAAAACTTATGTTTAAAACTTTCATTTTAAAAAAACAAAATGCAAAACTGTGCTCTAACATAAAGTACAGAAATACTGAATAAAAAGAATAAATGTAGGAAAACTTAGTTTTAAATATATGCTTGGAGTGTAAAAGAAGAAAGGAATATAATAATAATAATAATAAGTATAAAATGAGTACAAATATAACAACAGACTACTGTTCACAGCACCAAGAGGTGACAGTGTCTGAAGCAAAAATGTCAATAACTATGGACAGGGTGTCAAATACCTAAAAGTACAAATACATACAGTAAACTATGTTCTAAGGCCTTAGAGGATCTGTGTTCTAAAAAATGTTGAAAATTTTTTAAAACAAATTTTTAGTACTAGACTATAAAAATGTGAAAAGGAACTCAAGATGAAAAACAGGATTAAACTACAACAGTTGCTACCTTTTGCTAACATGAAGTGAAATACTGTATGTGTCACCTCAATAGACTTCTCAACTTCAAAATACAAGTCAAAGATGTGGACCTCGTTTAATCCAGGGGGAGTGTAGGAATTCATCCTAAGCCTAACCTAATTATGAACACACATATCATATAAGGAAGAAGAGTAGTACCAATGCCCTAGCGAGACACTGTAACCTGAATCCTAACCATGCTTTTTTGTGTAAAGTGATAGATCAAGTAGTGGTTAATGAAAAAGGTGGACCACATCAGTTACTATTAGAGAAATGTGAAGCTGTTTGGCAGCTCGGAGCCTATATTGTTAATCTCACAGGTGTACAGTAGTGGCAACATTAACCGGACATAGCTGCAGTGCATGTGGTTTAATTGGCCTGCTTTGTGTGTATGTATGTTGTAGCCTGCCTGTGTGTTGTGTGTGGGATCAGAAATAAGATGGGGCATGTGTACTGCATTTGTGGCACCCCACCTGTATGTGTGTGTGCGTGTGGATCAACATACATAATAGTGCAGGTAGTAATGTACTTATTTTGTCTTTCTCCACACAGGTGACCATGGGGGTCGGAGTTTGTCCCCCTCACAACCTGATGTCAATGTCTCATAAGACTCTGATGATGATGGTGGCCATAGTGATGCAAGGGTGGGGTTGTTGGGGGCTGAATCTGTCCCATGGGTTGACATCCCACATCCTCCCCCTTTGTTCCCGCACACAATCAGTATGCCCACACATACCCAGTTCCTGCAGCCACAGATATTGGACAGTCAGAGAGTGGCGGCATCATACAGGAGAATGGGGTGACAATAGCATCAGTGAGTGTAGACACTGGCCATAGCCAGAGATCTGACAAAGTACCACACAGGCAGATTGAGAGGACTGCTGCCCATCCACCACCTGTCACAGGTGTCACAGCATGAGTCACCTGGTGCATGTTTCAGTCCATTATCTAGGCACAGGCATGTTCCAAATGCAGCACCAGATGGATGCTCAGGATCATGGATGCATCATTGTCTGGCATCCCTGACTCCCTCCACCACATTGGTGATGCCATGCATCGTTTCACTGATGTGGTGCAAAGACAGTGGGGTGAGACATTGTCGGTCCTTGATTGCACATTGTCTGTGCTAGAACATGTGGT